>NW_022589710.1:42136920-42176158 GCF_004348235.1 Phoca vitulina | reverse complement strand
AAAAAAAAAAAAAAAAAAAAAAAAAAGAATGATATAACCTTCCATATTTCTCTATAGCTCAAAGCTAAGAATAATGCTTAACCATAATAACCACATTTTCCTAGAGTCCCGGTAAATGTGCATCCCTGTAATTCTACAAAGCTTTTGATTTTCTATTTTTTCCTTAATTGGCTTATTGCATATATGTCTTATTGAAAGCCAACTCAAAGATTTTTTTCAAAAGATAGGGTTTTTTTTGTTTTGTTTTGTTTTGGGTTTTTTGTTTGTTTTTTTTGGCAGGGGAGAGTTCAGCCCAAAGGGATTGAAGTTAATCAGGTCATGCTATACTAATTTTTTGTGATCTAGCTTTTTACAAACCATAGGATAATAGAATAACTAGAAATAGATAGCTTGATAGAATGTGACTTTCCTACTATGTCAATTAGGCATTTTCCCATGGTTTGACAAGATTTGAATCATAATTACATCCAGGTTGAGCTCTCTGGCAAAAGTTTGGACTACAGACACTGTGACTGTGTTGGTAACTGGGGGAAATTCTATAAGCTGTTGTCACTGGGCATGCGTATGTCAGGGACGATATTTGATAATGACAGTTTAGAAATCCAACTTATTTTCTTACTGTCCTGAGGTCTCCTGACCTCTTAAGGAAGAGCCACAATTTTCCTTCAGGGAAATTCAAGTAACTGAATAATGCTTAATTGAGACCTCAGAGTACCATCTCCTCGCCAGCCATGCCAGCTCATTGATTTGTAGTGACTGTGGGCACTGTGTTTAAAAGGATTCTGAGATTTCATCTAGACTCAATGGGAAAGATGCTTGGCTTCATTAACGATATGTGTCAGGGATGGGAGCAGGTGAAAGTACAATGGGAAGCATGCATCTATATGCCATTCATGCTAGAGATCAGTGTCACCTGAGGGCTTGCTAAGCCATAGATCGCTGTGTTTTAATAAGTCAGGGGTAGGACCCAAAAATCTGCATTTCTAACAAGTTCCCAGTGTTGCTGATGCTACTGATCCAGGGACCACTCTCTGAGAACCATTTCAATAGGTTAAAGCAGAAATCATTTTAACTAGGAAATTAAAAAAAAAAATTATTTCCAATGGTCTGAATTATAGAAAAGTTTTGATACAGCAGTTGAAGATCTTCTGATTTTAATTAACAAACATCTCCATGGAGTCACTTGGAGGAGATAACTGCCCTTTGTGCCCTACAGAAATTGATGTGCTGGATGAGTTGTTTAATACCGATCATTTGAACTTTAGGGATATATTAGCTGCAGACAGCAGTTTGGAATGTGGTGTAAGATAGAATTGTTCTCTCAGTGCTAATTAGACACCAGGAGAAGCTGCATATTGAGCCTTCTCTTGGTTCATGGATCGTGTAATCAGAACAGAACAGGACATCTGTCCACCTATTTGCTGAGTCTGAAGAATGGCATCCTGCTCATCTAACAGTTATTAATAGTAGTTAATAACTTAGTATGTGCCAGCCAGATTGGGTTTTACATGTAGCACCACGTTTAATATATTATCACATTTAATTCTCATGTCAACCATTTTTCAGATGAGAAAGCAGAGGCTCAAAGAGGTTAAATAACATTCCCAAGGTCACAGAAACAGTAAGGGGCACAGCTGGGACTTAAATCCAAGTAGTCGGCCCCCAGGCCTTATACTCCACCCACCCATAGCAGTACAATTGCAAGCCACATTGATTTACACAGGTGTCCGTTGAAGGGCAAGGACAAGGACACAACCTGGTTTCGTAACATTTGAGTCAGACGTCGGATGTTCAAAGACACTTTCTCTCCACTGTGATTCTAGAAATGCTATTTGCATGCAACCTTGGTTCATAGGATCTCTGCTGGCCTTACCTGGCAAGGCCACCCCCATGACATGTATGGGATGTGTTACCAAAAAGCTACACGTGCATCGTGCCATTGTCAGTCATATCTTGTTATAAACATGCCAAGGGAATTGGTTTTTCAAAGGAATCTCTTGGCAAATGCTCTTCTTGAAAAATGAAAAATCTTCTGGTAATGAAAATAATCACTCTATGTTCTGTTTTACAAGTCTGATTAAAAAAAAAACAAAAAGCCCGATTTTTTTTTTCTTGGCAGGTGGGAGGTGTTTGGTTTGAGTAGGAAGAATTTAGCCCACAGGAGAAATCAGGAGCCAAAGTCAGAAGCCCATTTGCTTTTTTATCCTTCTCCTTCTTAAATCTAAGGGGCAAGAGGGGATTTAGACCAGGAGTAGACATGGTTGCACTGGACATGAATTTCCCTGCCTAGGCAGTTAGTTGCTGCCCCCATGCCAGGGGATAGTTGCCTTGCCCAGTGAGACTCCCCACAACAGACTCCATGACAGGCTGGTGAGCACACAGAACAAGCCCCTGGCATCTGGAAGGCCAGCATCATTGAATTTTTGGTAAAGATCAAGGAAATGAGAGAAAAACGTTAATCAGTAGTTCTCACCCCGAAGGCCAAAGAGATCCTTTGTAACTTTTCCCCATATTCATCCAAGGATGAGCTATCAAAGAGTTCAATGGCACTTTCTCACAGAGTGCCCTCATCTTGGGAACCTTAATGGGATTGTTTGCAGGAATGTGAGTTTGCCTGGATTTGTCTCTGTGTACTTAACTGATTTACAGGGCCATTGTAAATGGTGAAAACTCTGGGGCCATGAATAGGGAAAGGGGAGGGAAGACACAAAACCTACCTGCCCCCAGAATAATTGCTCTGCTGCCCCAGCCTCTCTATGTATCTTCATTCATTATTATGTAAATGATGTTTTAAAAAGCTGAAAAATTCCCCCTAAGCCCTGAGCTATATATAGACCAATGCCTCCCAAACTTTCAACTGAAGAACAGCAGAAGGCCTGAGCCACACACTGCACCCCTGGCCTCTACACTCTTGATGTCTGAGGGTTGTGGAAGGAGCCTGCTCAAAGGCACATCCTCCTCAAGATCTTCCGTTTTCCATTAACAAAAAAATTCACATAGATTTTTCACCCCTGTTTTGGGCCTATGGGTATGAGTGACCCCAGCCTGGGAAGATGGGTGCAGGTCATGCATCCACCCACTGAGCCACCAGATCAGCTCTGGCTCATCTAGTTTGGGCTTTGAAGTCACTCGTGTGACCAAATGTCCTATTACATTTTCCTTAGAGCAGTGTAAGTAACCAGACTGTGCTCAGTTAGAAGTTTAGATCCTTTCTCAAATACAAAAGGATACACTGAAGTCAGGTTAAATGTTACTGATTGCTGGGAGGGCAAAGGAGATACCAAAGAGAAATGATGTAACTTTAGCCTAGCAGAAGGATTGGTAAATATATAAACGTCTTAAATGAAGGTTAAAAGGGGAAGAATACTGTATGCAATGACTATATTCTGAATCATAAATATAGAAGCATTTTTTTTTTACAAGGGGGGTTATGGAGAGAGCATGTACAAAAATATTTGACCTCTTTTCAGTGATCATATTTCGGTGCGAGTACTGATACTGTTATTCCGAGTCTGTTGTGTAGAATGGGGGATGAAGCTGCAGCACCCATAAAAATGTGCCGCTTTTTCATTTTTTCTTCATTTTTTCCGCTTCTAGGAGCATAGTTGACTGACAGCCCCCACTCCCTTCTGCCCTCTGGATCCTGGCTGTGTTCGCACTGAGGCCACACCCCCAGGGCTGCTCCCAGCCAATGAATGAGCACAATGAAGGCGCATTAGTCCCGGCTTCTTCCTGCTGGTCACATCACTGCAACTGACATTTTTAGCTCAACGGCTACCCAGCCAAGTGGCTGAAATTCTCTTTCAACTGGACTGCAGTCTGAGGCTCTTCCTACCCATCCTCTTTCCTTCCCCAGTCCCTTCCAGAGGTGTTAGACTTGCACTATAGTCTGCAGGCTACCCCTGCCTCTCTTGCTTCTCCTCTTTCCTCTTCCCCTTTCTTGTTTTCCCCTCCCAATCGCTTGCATGTCTAATCCCAGGGTGTTTGCTTCTTGAAAGACCTGAGCTAACCTAAAAACAAATGGATAATTACGAGATATAGCAGTTACCTCTTATCCACCGTTTCTATTTTCCATGATTTTAATGACCTGCAGTCAACCTCAGTCTGGAAGCCAACTATCCTTCTGACATATTGTCGGAAGGTCAGTGGTAGCCTAATGCGAGCCACAGTGTCTGTCATTCACCCCACTTCATCTCATCATGTAGGCATTTTATTATCTCACATCATTACCCGAAGAAGGGTAAATGCAGTATAATGTTTTGAGAGTCCACACTCACATAACTTTTATTACAGTATATCGTTATAATTGTTCTATTTTATTATTACTTATTGTTGGTCTCTCTTACTCTGCCTAATTTATAAATTAAAATTTATCATAGGTATGAATGCATGGGGAAAAAAAACATAGTATGTAGTATATACATATAGGGTTTGGCACTGAGTTTTCAGGTATCTACTGGGGGTTTTGGAACCCCCACAGATAAGGGGAGACTACTGTATTCTAACTGCTAGGATTCTCAGTGTGAAAGAAAAGAGATATAATACAGAGTGGATTAAATAAAACCCTCAAATCCTGTATATGAAATGAAAATATTAGTTTGTGAGGTATTCTGTCTTTAAATACCAGCCATTCTCCAGGATGGTCCCTAATGATTCTGGCCTGTAGATGTTCATGCCCTTGGGTAGTCCCCTCCCCTCCTTAAGTAACCAGCAGTATAGCTTGGGAGTGATGGACTGTGATTTCCAAGGCGATAGCATTCCTCCCGGATCACTGGCTCTGGGGAAAGCTGGCTGGCATAGCTCAAGGACATTCAAAGAGGTCTTCAGAGAGGCCCATGTGAGGAGGAACTAGAGCCTCCTGCCAAAAGCCAGCACCAACTTGCCAGGTTTAGATCCTTGGAGGATCTTCCACCCCAGTCAAGCCTTCAGGTGACTGTAGTCCTGGCCAACATCTTGCCAATAACCTTACGGGAGACCCTAAGTCAGAACCACCAGGTAAGCCACCCTCAGATGCCTGACCCACAGAAACTGAGATAACAAATGTTTCTTGTTTTAAGCCGCTATGTTTTGGGATAATTTGTTCCATTATACTGGTTAACTAACACACACCCATACACGCGCACACACACATTTTATAACTTCTAGATCCAGCTGCCAACTTGCAGGAAATACGGAGGACAGAAGAATATGTTGATCTGCATCATGTAGTCAGTCAGCAAGTTCAGGTATTCAAATTCAGATTTGTGTATTCAATCAGCAAAGTCCAAACTGTGAGAAAGTTTACAGGTCACATAGCCTGGGTTCTTTAACAGATAAATTGTAAGGAAAAGGAAGGACTAAAAAGGAAACTTTTATGTTATAAGAGTCTTAAAAGACACATTAAATCTTAAAAATGGTCAAGAATAAACAATAGTGTTTAGAGATGTATACTCTGGTGATAAAACTAAAGAAACACAAGTAAGTGATTACTGTAAAACAATAGTTCTTAAACTTTAAACACACATCAGAATCACCTGGAGGATTTCTCAAAACACTGATCACTAGGCTCCACCCCCAGAGTTTCTGCTTTAGCAGATCTGTGATAGGGACCAAGGATTTGCATTACTATCAAGTTCCCAGGTGGGGACGAATCCTCTGGTGCAGAGGACCACTGCCATAAAAGTCAGGAGAGTGGTGGCTTGGGATGGGAAGGATGAGAAAGAAGGGAGAGGCCTGTAATTGGGACAGGTGCCTGCCAAGTTTTGTTTTGTTGCTATTGGCTGGAAGAATGTTAGCCTTATCATACTTCATTAAGCTATGCATTTGTTTTATGTGGGTTTTTAAATCTGTCTTATTTTACAATAATGAGGTTAAAAGTGAAAATTCTGCAAAATTAAAGAAATAGTAGACTTCTGACTTTCACAGTCCAATTGAGTGTTTTCCTCATGCTCCAAAACCAGAAAGTAGGTGTGGCACATCTATTACATATACTGCTAGTTCTAGACTCAATACTCTAGACTGTCAAGTACCTTATGCAGACATTCGGTAAGTTATTTGTATCTAGATACTCCCCATTCATCCTTACCGGTAATATTTCTTTCTTTCTTTCTTTTTTTTTTTTAAGATTTTATTTATTTAGTTGACACAGAGAGACACAGCGAGAGAGAGAACACAAGCAGGGGGAGTGGGAGAGGGAGAAGCAGGCTTCCCGCGGAGCAGGGAGCCTGACACGGGGCTCAATCCCAGGACCGTGGGATCATGACCTGAGCCGAAGGCAGACGCTCAATGACTGAGCCACCCAGGCACCCCCTTACCGGTAATATTTCTGAAGCACCAATGAAAACAAAGCCCTGTGCTCTGTATAAAACGTTAGAGTTAGAACAAAACAAAACAAAACATGGATCCAACCTCAAGGCACTTTGGGTCTACTGAGGAGAAGCAGATTTTTTTAAAGCAACAAATAAAGCTACATAAAATTAGAAACATTGACTATACTTTTAGTTGCTCTCTTCAATACATTTGATTTTCTTAAAAAATTTAGAAGAATGTACATTTAGAAGTCATATTTATAACTCAAGTCCAAAAATATTCTTAAAATATTTATGACAAAATTAAGTCCTAGCAAAACTTTCATGGTGATATCTTTACAGTACTGGCTTTTTCTTTCATCTTGCTTCCTACTTATCACCATCAAATATTTATTCAGTATATTGATTGTTATTAAATTAAAATAGATTGCCTGGGCATATTGCCATTTGGCCAGAGGAAGAGCATAGCATTAAGTGATCGTCTTCCTATCTGTTGCTACTTCAGTGTCCGTGAGATGGTCACGGTGTTCGACCTTTCCTTTTCTTTCTATTTCCTCCCTTTGAATTTGGTATTAAATGGACAATGCAGATATTGTGAAATTGTGTAAGTTCCTCTAGAACTCTCATACTTCTGAAGAATGACCCGAATTAGTAATTCAGGGTTGAGAAATAGTAGCAGCTGCACAGTTACCCATATGATAAGTAGATCCTAAGGACCTCCTTTATGGTTTTTATCTGGTTTTGTTTTGGGGGGTGGGGAGAGGGAGGGGTGACTCACACTGTTGAAAATCAGATGCGAGCTTTGACCTTGTACCTCAAAAGGTGCCCAAATGCACCACAAAACATCATGAGAGTTCCAGGCCACTTGTCAACATGCATGGATCTCCCATTGGGTCCAAGGACCAGACAGAGAATACCTGGCTTCATTATATTGTATAATGCTGGGAATAGAAATATGTAAACAAATGGTCCCTGCTTTCAAAGAGCTTTCATCCCAGTGAAGAACAAAATAGACAAAAATATTTTTATTGCAATAAGATAATGTTTTAATTGAGCTATGTACAGATAAAAACCTTTTGGTAAACAACACCATTATTTTTGTATGCTTATACATTTTTGGAAACAAAATGCCTTAGAGCTCTTTATAAACCATATTATCCAGATGGAAGAACAGGGAGAAAAGAGAGATCCTGCCAAATATGACTCAGCAAGTCAGTGACATACCTGGAAATAGAAAGGAGAAATGAAACAAATTTTCAGCAATCTACCTTGAAAGAAGCAATCTATTAGCTCAGCACAGCAGTGGGGAGAGAGGTAGCTCTGACACTGTAGGAGGAAGAAGCCAGTGAGTCAGCTCAATGGGGAGACTAGGTTTGAAGAAAGTCCTCCTATGTGGAACAGTGCACAACTCTGACTCCCTGCCTTAGTCACTTCCTCCCTGGTGGCTGGAGAGACCCCACCAAGCTTTATGCAGATGTCCATCCTGCCACTGTGTTTTCTTTGATCTATGACACAGATCCTGTCACTTCTGACTTCTTAGAACAGCTCTTGCTTCCGGCAGGTAGACCAGCTGGCTGGAGGGTGAAGGTAAAGAGTTTCCAGCCTGTGAATTCTGTCCTACAGACTTTCGGGGGAAACTTGTCTTGCTGGCTTGAAAAGCCCCAAGAGCCTCCTGGGGAGAAACTCTCTGTTTGAAATGATGTGTTTCTGTCCCCAGAACCTACCTAGTCTGGGGCCTGGCTCATGTGTGGGTGCTTAATAAAGATGTGCTGTGAAATTGAGTCAATTTTTCATGACATATAAGGTCAGAAAATCATGTCATCATAATTATTAGAATGTGCTAGAGTGGTATGCTTTGCATTCTCTACTAAATTGTGGTTGCCTAAAAGGCAAATATGACATTCATTCATTTCTGTATCCTTAATATCTGACATATGACCTGAAGCACAGTAGATGCCTAATAAATTAATAAGCGAGTGAATGTTGAATTGTGGAGAGTCTCTAAGATGTTAGCTCTTGACATAAAAAAAAGGGAAGGGGGTAGCTGCATAGCGAAAGGATCCAAACAAAATTGTTAAGGACATTTTTATTAGACTACTGCTTATTTTTAAAAATCTAAGCAATAACTGGAAGCATAAAAAATAATCACTTCACCCAAATTGCCTGAATCCAAAAGTAACCATGATTAAAATTTGGTTGATATGAATCCAGACATCTCTTAATACATAGGTTAACAGATTATATTTTTAAATATTAAACCGATCTATTCTAATTTCCTTCTGAATTGTTTCCCCAGCAGCGTTCCATGAGCAAGGTTGAGTTGTTGAGTTACAAGGAATATTGTTCTGGGAAAAAAACAGGGACTGCCTGCAACAGGAGTGTTAGTCACAGCTGACTTCCTTGACCTTTTGATATCAAACAATATTCATGAAAACCAGACATCAAGAAAGAAAAGGATTTTGGGGGCACCCAGTCGGTCAAGCATCCAGACTTGATTTCGGCTCAGATCATGATCTCAGGGTTATGAGATCAAGCCCTGCATCAGGCTCTGCACTCAGTGGGGAGTCTGCTTGAAATTCTCTCCTTCTATGCCTCCTCCCACACACTTTCTCTCTCTCTCTCTAAAAAATAAATAAGTAAATCTTAAAAAAATGAAAGAAAGAAAAGGATTTTAAAGCTATGTTATCTACCCTTTTAACATCAGTACTAGATCATAGAGCTCCTTTCCTGGCATACAGGGGACTTCTCTCCTGCATGTGATGGTCATGCCCTGAGTTTGGCTATTCTGGAAAGAACACATCAGAAGATAGATGTGCTGCACATGAAATGGAAACCCCCAAACCTGCCCAATTCTGGCTCCTGGAATTATAATAGGAAAAGAAGGGTCAGACAGGATCCAGAAGGTCAGACATAAGGTTCTGGCTTTCGGCCTGCCTCAGAACCAGACTTGTGTGCACAGAGGGAGCCTTAGAACATCCAGATAGCTGAGGGGAGGCCAAGAACTTGAGGGCTTCCCCACCCCATCCTACAAGGAGGTTGTCAGTCTCTAGAGTAGCCCTGCATGCCGCCTCCAACAGGGCACAGGGCAATAGCGCAGGAGCAATTGATGTGTCCCAGGTAGATGGTTAAACCTGAGCCAGAGTTCCTTATTCCCCATGGCTTTGTGTGGTCTACAAGGGGCCCAGAAGTTCCTGCATGTCTGAGAATAAGAATGTAGAGAGGCTGATAGGATCAGTAGACAGGCAGAAACCTGACTCTGTGGGACATTAAGACCAGACCATGAACGCTAGTGCTGTGTGCCTCAGAAGCCACTGGTCCAGGTAAGAGTTTACAACAGCCAGCTCAAAGCAGAGATCAATGGTGACTGGGGGCTTGAGTATGGATTTGAGAAGTTTGTCTTCCCTTCCCTGCTGATGCCACCATGAGCTCATATAATCCATCTTACTCCAATAAGACAGACTCTACCTTGGAGAGGAGCAAGGAGGAGAGGAAATCTGAGAGACAGAATTGATCTCAATGAACTCCTTGAACCACTTAACCAAGTTTACCAGATTGGAATAAAATTTAAGTCTCTCCTCATATGGCACCCACCACAATGATCATTACCGCATAGCTGAGGGAGTTTATAACCAGTATTAGAGCACTTATTTTTCATAAGGTGGTGTCTTTTCTTTGTACATATGAGTATAATAAATTTGTAGCTCAGTTATGTAGATACACAGATAAAAACAGAGTGATGAATATGAAGGATCTCCATCACAATGTGACCATATTGTATGTATCTATTAGGATTCGGTTTTACATAACAGAAACACTCTTGCAGTTCAAGCAGACAGGGAGATGGGTGCAAGTACAATTATGGAGGAGCCTGGGGAGCAGGCTTCAGGCTTGGGCTTCTAGGACGATTTTCAGAAGGTCACTTCAGAACTGGTGTATCAGTCAGTGTCTACTTCTGCTACAATCCTTAGGCTGGAGAACCAGGAAGGGAATGTCTCAGATTCAGGATCCAGGATTAAACCACATATGGCTGGCTGGAAGATGACCCTCCAAAGCTCAGTCCCTGGCACCTGTGCATATTACCTTCTGTGGAAATGGGGTCTCTGCCAATGGGATTGAGGATCTTGAAATAGAATTATCCTGGATTATCAGGGTGAGCCCTAAGGGCATTTACATGGATCTTTGTGAGAGGGAGGCAGAGGGAGATGCACACCGACAGAAGAGAAGGCATGAAAGGCATTGCAGGCAAACGTACCACAGGCTGGGTCTCTCTGCTGGAGCAGAACACACTCCTGTTCCACGCAGCAACCTAAGAAGGGGCCCAGATCGGTTTGAAAACAGCTCTGCCATTCCCACTATCTTCTCCTTTCTGAGATGAATATTCCTGGATCATTGCTACACCTTTTGCAATCTTGATTGGATTTCTCTTTATCACCATCCATCTTCAAATGTGATTCCCAGCACAGAACATGGCAGACAAGACAATGAGCACTGCAGGTCCCAGCAGGCCTGGCCCTTCCTTTGTTTTGGACACTCTAGTCTATGAATATGGCTCAAGTTCATGAGCTACATTTCACCATTTACTGGTGATGAGTTTGTCTTTAATTAAAACCTCTAAGATTTTGGGGCACCTGGGTGGCTCAGTCGGTTGAGCATCCGACTCTTGATTTCGGCTCAGGTCATGATCTCAGGGTCTGAGCCCTGAGTCAGACTCCAAGCTCAGCGGGAAGTCTGCTTGAGATTCTCTCTGTCTCCTTCTCCCTCTGCCTCTGTCCCTCCCCCCACTTGTGCGTGTACACACTCTCTAAGTAAATAAATCTTTAAAAAAACCTCCAAGATTTTTTCATATGCACTGCTATTAAGCCATCTCTCTCCTGCCTTGTATTTATGTAGCTTCTTTTTTGCAGTTGTTTTTTGCTGGTTTGTTTTTTAGACCTTCAGTTATTTGTTGTTTACATTCATTATTTTAAATTTGGTTTATCTTTTTGAGCTGTCAATCTTTTTGGATAATAATTTTATTATCTGACTCATTAACTCTCCCAGAATGTCACAAGAGTGTCACCAGTGTCTTCATCTGGAGTCCCTTAGGCAGAGGTTTAAGTCCTCGCTTCACATTTACTAGTTATGAGATGTTGAACAAGCTAATTGTCCATTTCGAGCCTCTGATAAAAATGGTACCTACCTTTAGGATTGAATATAAAGTGCTTAGCACTGTGTCTCACATATATTAGGCACCTAATGAACAGTAATTATTGTTAGAATTATTGATTAAAATGCCACAGAAGGAGCTGACTGAAGAGAGCTCCTTGGCAGGCCATTGGAAAGTCCCCAGGACTTGAATTAGCTATTTTTTTAAAAAAAGATTTTATTTATTTATTTATTTGAGAGAGAGAGAGAGAGAACAGAGGGAGAAGCAGACCCTGCTGAGCAGAGACCCTGATGCAGGGCTCAGTCCCAGGACCCTAAGATCATGACCTGAGCCGAAGGCAGACGCTTAACCGACTGAGCCACCCAGGCGCCCCTTGAATTAACCATTTAACCAACAACCTTACGGACTGGTCTTAGTGTTGCATCTGCCTAATGGCCCCATTGTAGCAACTTCATTTTGTTTGTGCAGTTCTAATGAGAGATGTTGTCAAATATGTTGCTCAAATCCAGATGAACTGTTACAACATTCCACTGATAGCCTATGGAAAAGAAAATGAGGTTGGTCTGGCCTTGCCTTCTCTTGGGGAAGCCTTGCTTGCTGGCCTCCCTTGTTTGCTGCTTCCCTTTGTAGGAGCTAATGAATGATTTATTCAGCAAATGTCAACTTTACTGGTCGAGAGAGGTAGGATTCAACAGAGTGCCTCAGGACATGTCCCCTTTCCAGGGGAAGAGCAGAAGTCTTCTAGCCTTCTATCCCTATGACACCCAGAGTATGTCCACTTAGACCAGTTTTCTATATCTGAGTTCCATAGATTCTGACTGCATTTTTGAAAAGGGCATCAGGAAGGATCTAAGAGCCAACATTTGGAAACAACTGGTTTCAGCTATTTTTGGGATCTCACTTTTTATCCTTTGCTCCCCTTCAGTTTAAGAACAACATCCCAATTCTTTATGGTCTGCCAAAGATCACCAAGAATAGGACAGCAAGTGTATCTGCAACAAGTTATTTCTGACCTCTATGATGTAACTTACTCTGGCTGAAAGACTCCAACCCACCTGAGATGTACGAGCTCTCGACCCCAGCATCCACTGGCGCTCACCGGCCCCTGTAGCACCCCTTTCAGGATGAGGAGCTTCCAGAGCCGGTCCTCGTTAGTATAGTGGTGAGTATCCCCGCCTGTCAGGATGAGGAGCTTCCTCTCTGCGGGGGAGGCAAGAGGCCTGCAGGACCCAATAGCTCTGTTTTCTGTCATCGGTTATCATCTTGCCCTGAGCAAAGGGATGGTGTCTTCCTTGTTCTCCTTCCTCCTATTACTAAAAAAGCCCTTGCTACTGTTCTTAGCATGTTACACAGGACCCAGCTGTTCTGGTTTTTAGAACCATTGTGGCTTTTACAAGTGGGGAATGACTCTCAGACTCTCATTTCCATTCTTGCTCTTTTCTTTTGTTACTAAACCAGGTATAGGTGCTGCTTTTTCTTTTTTTAAAAGATTTTCTTTATTCATTTGAGATGCAGAGATACAGAGAGAGAGAGAGAGCATGAGCAGGGGGAGGGGCAGAGGGAGAGGGAGAGGGAGAAGCAGGCTCCCCGCTGAGCCAGGAGCCCGATGTGGGGCTTGATCCCAGGACCCTGGGATCATGACCTGAGCTGAAGGCAGACGCTTATCCATCTGAGCCCCCAAGCACCCCGGTGCTGCTCTTTCTGATCCTGTTTGGGTTATAAAGACTTTCTTCTCCCCCCTTGTGCGTGTGCTTTTGGTTTTGTTGTTGTTGTTGTTGTTCTTATACTAAGTTTCTCATAGTGCTCTCTGTCTAATCACATCTAATTCTTTGGCTGTCCCCCCAGACTTCCTCACCAGTCTCCTTCATTCCTTTAGAAAAAAATGTATCAAGGTTCCCCTCTGTGCCAGACTCTGGGCTCAGCACTGGGGATATTACACGTGGTTCCCATTCTTAAGAAGCTGGGGGATATGGGCCAATACAGTGTCATTGTCACACTTCCATTTTTTAAATATTTTGCCTATTGAATCACTTCCTGTTTAGAACCTGAGGTCGTAGGATAACTCGGGCAAGTAATGACCTCCGTCAGTTGTGAAAGAAGATGACTTTACACCGACTGAAGCCTGAGCAATGGGTTTATGTTAAAGACCAAAAGAGAAAGGGAACTAGGTTGTATTAAGTCCATGCTAAGCACTCGGTTGGGTGCTTTAACATACACTGTCTTATTCTTCACAAAAACCCAGGAAGGAGATATCATAATGCTCATTTTACAGGTGAGGAAATTCAACTTTAGTGAACTCTAAGGTTACAGAGCTATAAATCAAGATGTTGAGATTCACATCTCAGTTTGTGTTTCCACTGCAATTTTTTGAGAGATTTTATTTATTCGACTGAGAAAGAGAGTGAGAGAGAGCACAAGCAGGAGGAGTGGCAGGCAGAGGAGAGGGAGAAGCAGGCTCCCCACTGAGCAGGGACCCCAATGTGGGACTCGATCCCAGGACCCCAGGATTATGACCTGAGCTGAAGGCAGATGCTTATCCGACTGAGCCACCCAGGTGCCCCTCTACTGCATTTTGTTGTGAAATTCAGCCTCCTTTGAAATGGGGCCTTTAACCTTCCATGTCTCTCCTATACTCAGTCTATATTTCTCATCCCTTTATACACTCAGCCTGGTGCATATCTTACTTCTTCCAGCAGCCTTCATTAACTACCCCAGAATGTTCTATTATTTCCATGCAATCCCTCTTTTGGGCTCTTCATTATATTGTACTAGTTGACTTTTGCCTTAATAGCTGTCATGGGCTTATTTCCTATTTGGGTACTGGGCTTTCCTAACGGGGTTGCTAATGACTCTCACCTCAGTGACTAGCACAAGGTGTTCAAGTGCGGATTGCAATCTCCTTCACACTCAGTCTTCGTCCTTTCCCTCCTCATCTCCTTCACCGGACCTTTGTTCTATGTCCTTTTCCTCCCATTTATTTATGGATCTATAAATCTATGCTCACCGGGAGGTTTAACTTCTAGATCTCTACCCCAAGTACACAGCAAGATGGCTTTAACAGTTGTCTTTGTAGGCTCTGCGCCTAGTAGGGCAGTAGGGCCATACTGTCTGCGCATAGTAGGGGTTTTAACCCACCAGCTATGAGAAGTAACAGAGGCCAGAGCGCTCATATCCTTCCTTCAATGTGGTCTTTCTGGAATGCGGCCCAATGTCACTCAGTTCCCTTGGCTCTAGTTCATGATGCCCTCCGAGGCCACGGCTGGTGCCTTGATGGGCCCTGAGCCCCACTCTCTGCTCTGTGAGCAGCCCTTCCATTTATTAACACCCAGAGCTTTCGCTTTATTTGTGAGACATATGGCCTTTTCCTCGGGAATCTGTAAGCTTCCCCCACCCTTTTGTCTTCATTCACGTTTTCCAGACCTTGTCCAAGGAGGAAGGCTGTGGTTTTCACTGCCATCCTTGAAGGCAAATTCTTTTTTTTTTTTTTTAAGATTTTATTTATTTATTTGACAGAGAGAGACACAGAGGGAACACAAGCAGGGGGAATGGGAGAGGGAGAAGCAGACTCCCCACTGAGCAGGGAGCCAGATGCGGGGCTCGATCCCAGGACCCTGGGATCATGACCTGAGCCGAAGGCAGACGCTTAACCATCTGAGCCACCCAGGTGCCCCGAAGGCAAATTCTTTAGATGGTCAGACCACAGGTATCGAAGCCATCTGACAGAACGTGTGGAGTTTGCCAGTTTTTCCCCTCTTGTCTCCGCAAAGTGCACATATCCCAGCTGCAGTCTGTGAATCATTCATCTCTGACATGTTGTCTTAGCCCCTGATGTCCTTGTGTGGTGACACTGCCATTGTCCCCCAGTCAGGACTAAGCAAAGTGTCAGTGCAGGGCAAAGGGTGAGCGCTCACCCCCTCGCCGAGCTTCTTTGTCAGGCCCTGCACCTGCCAAAGGAGGCCCTTTCCCACCCACTGATTCATCCCCACACCGACAACCCACTGAGCGGGCATGTTGGCAGTTGTCGCCATCACTTTGTAAATAGAGACAGTTAAGGTTCCAGATAAGAAACTTGCTCCGGGACACATGAGTTGGTGACAAGAACCACACAAATGGCTTCTAGGATCCAGCCCCTGCCTGTGCTGACACTCTCTGTCCCCCCAAGTCTACCCTGGGAGCCTCACCCCTCGTCCTACCCAGCGCCCACATGACACCCTTAACCTGTGGGATCTGATGCTATCTCCAAGGTAGACAGTGTCAGAATTAAGTTAAATTGTGGGACACCCAGCTGGTGTCAGAAAACTGCTTGATGTGGGAAAATCACCCATCCATCTGGTGCTCGGTGTGGGTAGTAGAGGAGAAAACAGAATTTTTTCCTTATCCTAGCATTTAAAGAACTCCAGCCAAAGCTGTGAGTCAGGAGTCAGGCCGCACCAAGGATAGAGTACAGTAGCAACAGCCCGTGAGGCATCCAGCGCGAAGTGGGTTCAATTCTATCCTAACGATGAGATGGCATTTCTCGTGGAAATGTTAGGGGTCAGATGTGGTTCTGTCCCCGTCTTCTCCCTTTCTAATGGATGTGACCTCCCCCCCCCCCCCACAACAAGCCTGATCTATCACTTGGAAGTGTCAGGAATCCCAGAGAGTTACCCTCAACCTCTGGAATTATCCTCTACTTAGGACAGGAAGGAACAAAGGAAACTTTTTATTGGCTTTTCCTGAGCAAAGATGGGTTTGTTAATCCATTCACTTTCAAATTCCTTTTATTTATCGATGGAAATGATCTGAACATGTTCTTTAAACTAAACGTAATTTCTTCTAAGGGAAAGAGGATAAGATAAACGGTGCCTCTGACCTTTGGTATTGAAATGCCTTTACGTTTCCTCAGAGTGTGGCGAAGCACAGGAGGATTTTACAGTGTCTCCTCAGATCCCGCCTTTCCCTCATCTCAACAGCTGCTTCTAACTGCACATGGTAAGTGCTGGAACTGTGGCCCAGGGGACTATTTTCTCCACCAAAAAAGGTGGATTAGTGAAAAAGAGTGACCAATGCTGGAAGGATATTACCGGAGAGTACGAGTCAATGCATCACCCGGGGGCAATATTACTAAAAATAAGCAGCAATGTACCAGGGTCTTTCTGAGATTCTTCCACGAATCTTTCCAGGACCCAGTGATTGAAGAAATTGTTTTATATACATATATATATATATATACACACTTTTAAGCCAGGTGCTGTTCTCACTGGCAGGGACACCACAGTGATCAAGATAGACAAAGTCCTTTCTCTCTTGGAGCTCATCTTCTAGAGAGAAGAGACAACGATAAATAAATGAACCAATAAGTACAGATTCTCTGTCATGTGATGATAAGGGCTATGAAGAAATATAAGGTAGGGCAAGGGGGAGAGATACGGATGAGATGGGGGTTTGGTTGGTGTGGTATACTAAGAAATATACTTAGTCTTTGTCCCCAATTCCTGGCACAAAGCTCCTAAAACCCTTGGAATTTCTTGAGTGATATGAGTGTCTTTTGTTATTCATAGGGAACCACTCTGCACACACAGGAGTTGATGCTAAAAGAAGTGACTTAGAATGGGCCCTCTAGATCACCTCAGGATGGGGGCTGCTCACCAGAAAGACCAAGTGATGAGAAGGTTGGAATTTTCAGTTCCACCAACCAACCTCCGGGAAGGGGAAGTGAGGGGCTGCATATTAAACTCTGTAAAAACTCTTGAACAACAAGATTTGATGAGTTTAGGGCTTGGTGAATGCATTCACATGCCGGGGCTCCACAGGGATGGAAGGTTCCACGTACCCCAGTTCCATAGGGACGGAAGCTCCCCGACCTTGCCCTAAGTACCCCTTCATCTGGTTGTTCATCTGTATCCTTTCTAACATCCTTTTTTAATTTTTTTTTTAAAGATTTTATTTATTTATTTGAGAGAGAGGATGAGAGGAGAGAGAGAGCACATGAGAGGGGGGAGGGTCAGAGGGAGAAGCAGACTCCCCGCTGAGCAGGGAGCCCGATGCGGGACTCGATCCTGGGACTCCAGGATCATGACCTGAGCCGAAGGCAGTCGCTTAACCAACTGAGCCACCCAGGCGCCCATCTAACATCCTTTATAATAAATGTAAATGTAAGCAAATGTTTCTCTGGGTTCTGTGGCCACTCTAGCAAATTAATCAAACCTGTGAAGGGAGTTGTGGGAAGCTGCAATTTATAGCCACTTGGTCAGAAGCACAGGTGACAACTTGGATTGGGAATTGGCATCTGAAATGGGGGCAGTCTTGTGGGACTGAGCCCTTAACCTGTGGGGTCTGACACTATCCCCAGGTAGATAGTGTCAGA
Organism: Phoca vitulina; assembly: GCF_004348235.1. Taxonomy (NCBI): domain Eukaryota; kingdom Metazoa; phylum Chordata; class Mammalia; order Carnivora; family Phocidae; genus Phoca; species Phoca vitulina. The sequence continues at coordinate 42,158,379 of NW_022589710.1, read as the reverse complement.
ATTTAATTAAATTTGTAGGACACTCAGTCAGTGCCCGCTGAGAATTAGCAAACTGCTTGATAGTGTTGGGAAAAACACATCAGGTTTAGATAAGGTGGCTAATGAAAGCTTCTCTGATAAGGTCACATGTGAGCAGAGATCTGAAGAAACTGAGAGAGTGAACCTTGTGGTTTTCCTAGCAGAAGAAATAGCACATGCAAAGGTCCTGAGGCAGGACTGTGGTCAAGGAAGAGCAAGGAGGCCAGTATGGCTAGAGCAGGGTAAGAGAGTGGTGAGAGTAACAGAAGATAACAGATTTTGTAGCGCATAATAGGCCCTGGCGTGGACTTCGAAGTTTATTCTGAGAGAGTTGCAAAGCTGTGCAAAGTTTTGAATGGAGGAGTGATAAGAACGGACTTGCCTTTTAGAAGGACTCCTTTGGCTACTGCGTGCAGAAAGCTATCTCCAGAACCTAGCATTTCCCACCATAAGTAGTGAGAAAGCTGATGGCCCAGTGGGGAAGACAGGCCATGGGTAACTAGAAAGAGAAGTGCAGGATGATCTGGAAATCTGTTAACAGGAAGGTCTTCTGAGGATCCAACGGGAGGCTTCCTGGAGGAAGTGATTTTCAGCCGAGACTTAAGGGGTACGTAGGAGTACAGGAGATAAAGAAGGGAGGGGAAGACCTTTCCGGGGAAGGGGACTACACATATAAAGACCCCAGGCATGAAACTGCTGGACTCACTGGGGGAACTGCGAGAAGACCGGTAAGGCTGAAGCACAGTAAGCCAGGGACCAGAGTGGTGGGCTAACACTGGAGAAGGGAGAGGCCATCCTACAGGGCTGGGTCCAGAGAGTGGTGAGGACTGGTCATCATCTTAAAGCTACAGGGAGCCAATGAAGGATTTTCCTTAAAGGAGCAACGCAGTCAGATTTGCACTGTCACAGAATGACTCTGGGCAGAGTATGAAGGATACCCTTACTCAGAAGGGCAGGAGTGGATGAAGGAGAATCAGTTAGGACATCACGTGGTGGTCTGGGCAAGAGATGATAAAGACTTGGACCCGGCAGGGGCAGAAAGGATGGAATAGATGGGTTTGAAGGCTATTTAGGAGGTAGAAGAGAGCAGACTTGGTCAATGTTTGGAAGTGGGCAGAAGGGGACCACCCAGTAGTTCTCCATGACTTGCCCTTGGGCACCTGGATAGATGGAGGTGCCATTCCTGAGAGAGGGAGCCAGGGGGAGAAACCATGAGATCTGGAATTCTAGGGCCATGGCCAACACTGGTGTTGCCTCTGTGCGGGGCCAGTGGTGCTCTGTAGGCAGAGTGTGCTGGAGCCAACTGACGCCTGCAAGCCAGGTGCTCAGCAGTTGGTAGCTTGGAATTTACTATGGGGAACAAGTTATACAATGAGGGCAAACTTTCCTTCCAGAGAGCTTTCCTTCCAGAGAGCCAGTCTGCAGCACGCTACTGACTGCAAGGAAAATTTGGCCCTGGTTTCAGGCCCTCCAATGACCAACTCATTGGTCCTTCAGTCATTTGGGAATACAGGTCACCTATCATTCTCCCATTTTGTTACAAAATGCTGACCTTGCTACTTGGATTTAAGGCCTGGGTACCTTCCCATGAATAGTCTATGTTCTCCAGGCTCTTGCCAGAGTTGAAAATGGAAGAAGCTGTGGGGTATTAGAAAGAACCCCGGATTTAAGTGGACTGGGGCGGCTCTGTCACCTACCAGCTGGGTGACTCTGGTATGGTTTCTAAATGTCCCTGGCCACCATCTTCTCAGTAGATAATAATATCCAGGTCCCCAAAATAAATGAGGTATTTGAAGAGACAAGGTACATGTAGGGTCAGACCTATTAGTAGCTTCTCAATAAATTGTGGTTTAAAAACAAAGTAAAATGAACTGCTAACCAACTGATATTTGAGGAAAATAGTCAGAAGGCAACTTTGCATCCATTTCTCTAGGTTCTGGAGTTAGGTTCACCACCTAGTGGCTGTGGGCAAGTCACCTAAACTCTAGGCTCTAATCTCCTTACCTGTTAAGTGTGGGAAGCCATGGTGCCTAACTCACTGGGTGGTGGTGAGGACTAAGCGAAATGATACAGGCAGAGAGCATGCCTGGCGTGGGGTAACTACTCTATACAAGTAAGATTTCATGATTTTCTTCTCTCCTTACATCTGGTTCATCACAGACACCCAGATATCATTAATTCAGGGAAATCTCCCCTCCCCAACACCTGTGAGATATACACCTGTGTTTGAAGTAATAGAGCCTTGGGTTTTGTAAGCTCTGGTGAAAGGAGAAGCTGAAGCTGAAGGAGAGTTGGGTGGCCATCACAAACATGCCCCCTCCACCCCTGCAACAAAGACCCCGGGACCAGCTCAGCTTCTTTCTCCTGATGCCTTGAGGTACTCCTAGGATACCAGTCAGGGCTGCTTTTCAGTTTTATGATTTTCTGAGCTTCTTGTCTAAACACTTTGCCTCTTCTTGATCTTTTATGTAATACAAAGATTCCGTGATTAACAAGATATTGGAGAAGGAGGCAGATACTGGAAAGCACAACAAGCAGGATGCTGGGAGATCCATCCAGCCATCCATTCATCCTTCCTTCCTTCCTTCCATCCATCTATCCATCCATCCACCCACCCATCCAACAAATATTTGCTAAGCATCCAGTATGTGGCACATGGTTCCTGGTGCTGGGGATATAAAATTGAAGAAGTCCTTTGTGGTTCTAAACATCGCTGAAAATGTGACATCTATAATTCTCTTGGATTTGACCTGCTTTATGTATATTGGTGTCCAAACCAGGCTAGAGGTTGGCAGCAATTCCAGCCATCACATCAGATATCACAACATCCAAAGGAAGAAAGAAAACTATGTCTTCCTGTATCTCTTTCTTAGAATAGAGGAAAATTTTATCACAAATTTTCCAGCAGATATACCTTTATATCTTAGTTCCCAGAATCAGGTCGTGTGCCCATTTCAAACTTCATCACTGGCAAAGGGAATGAGATACACTCGATGGTACAGACCAGTCAGGATCTACCCTTGGCTCTGTGAATAGGGTTACCATCCCTGAGTCTCATGGGAGAGGGTTGGATAAGATGAACTCAGGGGATAGAACTGAGTTATTAGTAAAGGGGCGAAGGTCCTGGGTGTTTGGTAGGTGGCAATGTCCACTCCACAGGACTGGGGAGATGCTGGATCAGAGGTGTTTGTACATTGCATAATGGGAGTTCTGATGGGGGGACCTTTCTTTTCTGGGTGAGGGAGGGGAGGGAAGAGTGGGGAGGTTTCAAAAAAGAGGTGGTTTGGGACCTGGGTTGGAGAGAAAGACTAGGAGGCTGCAAGCCCTACCAGATCCAGATGGGGAGGGTCTTATAAACCCTTCTCAAGGGATTTGGCTTAATCCTACAGAAAGTGTGGAGTCACTATGTGTATTTTTAATATTTTTAAATCATACTTTTGAGTTGAGAAATAGGAAAGGGGAAGAAAAACCACCACCTGTTGAACATCTACTATGTGTTCAAGTCCGTACAGATGCTCTATACGGAGTCCCTCCTCTCATCCCCACAACACATCCCCACAACACACTATGAGAAGCCTTGGGTTGGCCCACAACCACCAATGAACAAAGTGGCTCAGGAATCAGGAGCCACAGCCTCACTGGCTGCCGTCTGCTCGGGGACACGACTGCAGACCCGGCAGCTCCCAAGCCCCTGATGGCAGGGGTAGGACGAAGCAGTGTTGTGGGAAGAGTGGGACATGGTTGTTGCAATCTCACACAAGGGAGGTAACGAGCATCTGGACTGACGCAGCAGTAGCAGGGATGGAGAAGAAGAAACAGATGTGGACAGGAGCAAAATTCATGGGAATTCACCACCAAGTGCCTGTGAGTGTAACAAAATAAGAGTTTTCCAAGATACAATTGGTTCAACTACAATCTGTGCTTTGAAAATTCAAATGTGTTCCAATCCTATTGATATATTAGGGAACATTTGGAGCATGATACACATTTTAGGATTAGTGTTGCATATACTTGTTCCTCGAGAAATACCAGGTGAATGCGGAAAACTGCATCCAATTTAGGAATACATAAAACATATGTGTGCATGTATGCGCATGTGCACACGCACGCACGCACACACACACACACACACACCACTCAAATGTCTACCGGCTGCCTCGGTTCACCACATGCATTATGAGCCATGCTTACCCACATCCGGTGCTTCAGTTTTGTGCCTGATTCTTCCTTCCCCCACTTTGCAATAACCCACAAAGCGCAGCCACTCCCACAAGCAAACTGCCAGGCTCTCCAAGCGCCACACTCACCGTGTTATTTATGCACTCCCCGACCATCCAACATAGGTAAGACCATGCTACCATTTTAGGTTCCTCTTTTTTTTTTTTTCATGCCACTGATGGAAGTTTTTGAGTGTTGTGCCCATTTTTCCCACGGTTTTCATTGGTCAGTTCTGTACAGCACACTGATTTGTAGGAACGTGGATGTTGGTATAGCAGAACTGATCGTACCTTCAAGCCTTCTGGTTGGGATTCCTGGGCCCGTGATGGTACACTCTACTGAAAGGGGACGTGTAGCCGAAGCAGGGTTGGTGGGGGATGGGAATACCGTGGCTGTGGCTTTGGGCATACTGAGACTGAAGATCCAGGAGAAGCTGGAGAGTATCTAGATGACTAAAAACATTAATTTGAAGTACAGGAAACAAAAAACCAGACAACTAGGGGATATGGAAGAAGTTTTGGGGGCAGGTAGCAAATGCCAAGAATTGAGACCACGTGAGTGAGAGAGGCTTCCCAGACAGTGTGGGAGGAAACCCGAGGGCCACCAGCATCCAAGGGCAAGGAAGGTAGGTAGAGAGGGGTCAGAGAAGGAGCCTGAGCAGCAGACAGGGTCAGCGAGGCGGGAGAGAGTGATGTCAGGAAGGCAGGAGAGGTCGAAGTTCACGATGGGAAAGGTGGGCCACAAGGTCAAACTAGTTACAAGTCTAGATAGAGCGAGTGGCCAACGGTGTTCGTCAGATTCAGGTATTCCCAAATCATTCTTAGCCACAGGGAGGGCAGGCTTTTGAGTCTCTCCTCCCAAGGTTTTTAGGGCATGAAGTGGAGCAAAAGAATGGTATTTTGTAGGCAAGTCCGAACTGAAGCCAAATGTTAAAGATTATCTTTGGAGCAAGGAGGAGGGACTAGAAGAGAGAGGAGACTTCAGAAGGGAGTGGAAGGAGACAGAGAGAGATGGGGATAGTTACATTTGAAGAGAAGGATGATGCCTTCCTCCCCTGAGGCAGGAACAAAGACAGCAAGGTGAATTTAAGGATGGCTGACTTTATACCCACAGCCTCTCTACTCCTTGGGCAGTGAAGGGGGCGTGAAAATAGGATTGCAGAAGCTTAACCAAGAGAGGGCTTACTTTTCTGGCATAGCAAGAAGAGGTGGCCCGTCCAAGGTTGATGCAAGGGTTACATGGTGTCACCGATGGCCAGACTCCCTCTATAGTCCTACTCTGCCGTCTGCAATGTACGCCTGCCGACAGTCCAGGCGGTGTGTCTTCATTTCAGGAGGAAACACAGAGAAGGGTAAAGACATTGTATGCCAGCGATATCCTTCTCTTTTTTAATCAGGAAAACAATAGCTTTTCTGAAAGCCTATTCCATTTACATCTCACTGGAGAACTAGGTCTGGCTGCAAGGGAGTCTGGGTAGTTAGCGTTTGTAACTCTTAGGAAGGGGAAGCGGGGTGGATGTTGGGTAGACAACTAGGTATGCCTGCCGCACTGAAAATAAGTAAGAATGGATTCTTAGGACACAGGTGGGTTTTGAGAACACAAACTGACCCTAGCACCAGTTCTCTGGGGTTCTGTCAAAGCCAGGTGGGTCAACGGGGGGAGTGATCTCACCTCAGGGGGCCTAAAATATTCTCATCTATAAGAGAAGATGGTTAAGCCATATTATTTCTAAGATTTGAAAAAATTCTACAATGTGTAATTTGAAGGGTATATGTAGTATCCGTTTCTTAAATAGCAGGAAACCATGACTGACTTTCTTGGAAGTGTGAGAAACCCATTGATGATTCTTTAATTAAGCCAGCACTCTCTTAGTTCAGAATGACACAGTGCAGTACCTGAGGAAAAGGCTGTCTACAGGTATGGTTTTTTTAGAGAGAGAGAGAGAGGAGGGGAGAGGACAGAGGGAGAGGGAGAGAGAGAAACTTAGGCAGGCTCCACATCCCCAGCATGGCTCGATCTCACCACCCTGAGATCATGACCTGAGCTGTAATCAAGAGTCAGACGCTTAACCGACTGAGCCACCCAGGCGCCCCTGTCTACAGGTATGTTTGATAAGACTTATTAGTACACCAAATTCAAGTTTTTTCAGAGTTTAAATGCACTTATGAATAGTTCTCTAATTCAGACACCTACAAGTGCAATTACAAGCTGGAAGCCCATGAGATTTAAAAAATTTAACAGCAATTGCCTTTCAAAAGGCTGTGTCAGTTTATATTCCCACCAGCAATATACCAGCATATCAGTTTCCCCAGCAGAAAACATATGTAAACATGAAGAAATAAATAGTATTACAAGTTCTTTTATTCTTGGTCAGATGCTGTCATAGGCCCTTTACAATTGTAACTTCATGTAATTCTCCTGGCTACCCTATGAGGTAGGTAGTAGTATTATTCCCATCCTAGAGATAAAGAAACTAAGGCTCAGAAAGTTTCAACAGCTGGCCCAAGCCCATACACTTAATCATTGGCGAAACTGAGACTGGAACCCATCTTTATCTGACACCAAGTCCTCTTTAAGCATAAAGAGGCCTCCTTTTTATGGTTTTCAGCAGAGTAAATAACACAAGAGTAAAGGAAATTGATCTGCACCTTTGCTTCCCTTTCTTCAGGGGGAACTATGTCTTCTGGTTGCGTTTTTAAAGAAAAGCTCAGGCTTTTCTTGTTCTCTGTCATAGACCAAAGTGAGGTTCCCATGGGTCCCAGTCTATATCCATTTGATCCTCCTTGGACATGTGCCCACTCACACAACCAGGTGCTGAACTTCATTTTGCTGTAGCACATAATCACCACAGGAGAGAAAAGAAACCACTGAAGGGGATGACCTGTGCTCATAGTATAGATTTTGTTGTAACAAGGTCAACAAACGATAGTAGCCATTAGTCATTGACTGTTCTTAGAATCCTGCTAAGACAGAAATGGCCAGCAAAAGTCAATCTTCAGTTTCACCTGGGCTTTTTTTAAGGGAGTAAGGAAAAGGGTAGTCGCAGGGTTGAAATGATCATTACAAATCATGGGAGTACCTCGATGAGAGGTGATAATATGGCCTTTGAAAGATACACACTATGACATCTATGACATTGTGAAGATGCACTCAGGACTCAGGGCACGCTTATCAACTAGCAATCGGGAAAGATGCTGAGATTGGTCTGAAAAAAATGAATTCGAGAGTCTTCTGTCTCAAAGTCTGGAAGATTGGCATTGACTAATATAGCCATGTGGTTTTACTTTATTAATTAGGTGGATTACATTGATTGATTCTTTTACAGCTTTGTTGAGCAGGAACTTGTTTATATTCAAATTCAGTCATTTAAGCACATAGTTTAATGAGTTTTGCTACATATATGTAGTCATGAAAACACCTCAATGTCTGTAGGACTTGTACTCCTCTCTTTCATTTCCCATATTAGTTATTTATATTCTTTCTCTTTTTCTTTTACCAGTCTTGCTAGGTATTTACCACTTTTACTAACCATTACAAAGAACCAACTTTTGGCTTTATATTCTCTATTGTTCATTTGTTTTCAAGTTCACTGACTTGTGCTCTTATCATTATTATTTCTTCATTTTTACTTACTTTAGGCTTTATATGCTCACTTTCTGACTTCTTATGCTGTAAATTTAGATTTTTTTGGTGACGGCTTTATTGAGATATAATTCACATGCTATATAATTCACCCATTCAAAGTGTACAATTGAGTGGTTTTAAGAATATTCACAGAGTTGTGCAACCAACATTAAATAAATTTTAGAACGTTTTCATCACCCCCCAAAAGAAATCCTGTGCCCTTTATCAGTCACCCCACCCCTTGTTAACCCTTCTTCCCAGCTCTGAACAACCACTAATCTAATTTCTGTCTCTACAGATTTACCTATTCTGGACATTTCCTATAAATGGAGTCACACAATAAAAGTGACTTTTTTTTCACTTAGCATAAATGTCTTCAGGTTTCCTCCACATTACAGCATGTGTCAACACTTCATTCCTTTTTATCACCAAATAATATTCCATTGTATGGATTTGCCACTTTTTATGTATTCTTTCATCAGGAGATGAATAGATAATTTAAGTTTTCTTTCATTTCTTTCTTTTTTTTTTTTTTTTTAGATTTTTTTTTTTTTTTTGAGAAGGGGGGGGGGGGGGGGGGGGGGGGGGGGGGGGTGGAGAGGGAGAGGAAGAAGCAGGCTCCCCACTGAGCAGGGAGTCTGACATGGGGCTCCATCCCAGGACTTTAGGAGCATGACCTGAGTTGAAGGCAGACGCTTAACTGACTGAGCCACCCAGGCGCCCCAGTTTTTCTTCATTTCTAATATGTGAACCTAAAGCTGTAAAATTCCCTCTGAGCACTCCCTTAGCTACATCACATGAACTTTGGTATCATATTTTCATTATAATCCCATTCAAGGGGCGCCTGGGTGGCTTAGTCGTTGGGCATCTGCCTTCGGCTCAGGCCATGATCCCAGGGTCCTGGGATGGAGCCCCGCATCCGGCTACCTGCTCAGCCAGGAGCCTGCTTCTCCCTCTCCCATTCCCCCTGCTTGTGTTCCCTCTCTAGCTGTCTCTCTCTCTGTGTAAAATAAATAAATAGAATCTTAAAAAAAAATATCCCATTCAAAATATTTTCCAATTTCCTTTGTGATATAAATCACGGAGTTTTATAAATGTATTGATTACTTTTCAAAATGTTTGGGACTTTTATCTATATCCTGCAGATTTAATACTCTCCACTGATTTCTCTTGGAGTTCACTGTTTCTTCAGTTGACTCCAAAATGCTGTTTAAAGGCATCCCAAAATCTGTTGTGTTTCTATACACCAATAACAAACTATCAGAGAAATAAAGAGAATAATCCCATTTACAAGTGCTTCAAAAAGAATAAAATACCTTGGAATAAATTTAATTAAGGAAATGAAAGACCTGTATATTAAAACAATAAGACATTAATGAAAGACATTGAAGAAGATACAAAGAAATGGAAAGATACCCTGTGCTTGTGGATTAGAAAAATCAATACTGTTAAAATGTCCATACTACCCAAAGCAATCTACAAGTTTGATGCAATCCCTATCAGAATTCCAATGACATTTTTCAAAAAAATATGACAAATAATCCTAAAATTTGTATGGAACACAAAAATTCCCAGATGGCCAAAGCAATCTTGAGAAAGAAGACCAAAGCTGGAGGCATCATGCTCCCTGATTTCAAACTATATTACAAAAGCTATAGTAATTAAAACAGGATGGTATTGGCATAGAAACAGACACATAGGTCAATAGAACAGAATAGAGAACTCAGAAATAAACCCACACATATGTGGCCAACTAATTTACAACATAGGAACCAAGAATATACAATAGAAAAGAGACAATCTCCTCAATAAATGGTGCTGGGAAAACTGGACAGCCACATGCAAAAGAATGAAACTGAACCACACTCTTACACCACACACAAAAACAACCTCAAAATGTATTAAAAACTGAATGTTAAGACCTGAAACCATAAAATTCCTAGTTGAAAACCTAGGTAATATGCTCCTTGATATAGGTCTTGGTGACAATTTTTTAAATTTAACACCAAAAGCAAAAGCAGCAAAAGCAAAAACAAGTGGGCTACATCACACTAAAAACATCTGCACAGCAACGAAAACCATCAACAAAATGAAAAGGCAACCTATTGAATGCGAGAAAATATTTGCAAATTATATATCTGATAAGGAGCTAATATCCAAAATATATAAAGAACTTCTACAATTCAACAGCAAAAAAGACCAAACAATCTGATTTAAAAATAGGCAATGGACCTGAATAGACATTTTTCCAAAGAAGACATACAAATGGCCAAGAGATACATGAAAAGATGCTCAACATCATTAGTCATCAGTGAAATGCAAATAAAAACCACGATGAGGTATGATCTCACACCTGCTTAAATGGCTGTTACCAAAAAGATAAGAGATAAGTAAGTGTTGGCAAGGATATGGAGAAAAGGGACCCCTGTGTGCTGTTGTGGGAATAAAAACTGGTGCAGCTACTATGGAAAACACTATGGAGGTCCTTCAAAAAATTAATAGAACTATTGAATAATCCAGCAATTTCACTTTTGGGTATTTATCGTAAGAAAACAAAAACACTAACTTGAAAAGATATATGCATCCCCACATTTACTGCAGCATTATTCAAGATATGGAGGGTGCCTGGGTGGCTCAGCTGGTTAAGCGACTGCCTTCGGCTCAGGTCATGATCCTGGAGTCCCTGGATCGAGTCCCGCATCGGGCTCCCTGCTCAGCAGGGAGCCTGCTTCTCCCTCTGACCCTCCCCCCTTTCATGTGCTCTCCCTCTCTCTCTCATTCTCTCTGTCTCAAATAAATAAATAAAATCTTAAAAAAAAAAAATAACCAAGATATGGAAACAACCGAAGTGTCCACTGATAGATAAATGGATAAAGAAGATGTGGTATATTTATACAATGGAATATTACTCAGCCATAAAAAATTATGTAATCTTGCCATTTACAACACAGATGGACCTCGAGGGCATCATACTAAGTGAAGTCAGGCAGAGACAGACAAATACTGTGTGCTCTCTCTTATATGTGGAATCTAACAAACAAACAAAAACAACAAGAAACAAGCTCATAGATACAGAGAACAGATTGGTGGTTGCCATGAGGCAGGGAGTGGGGGTGAGAGAAATGTGTGAAGGGAGTCAAAAGGAAAGAGAGAGCCCTCTGTGATCCTGATGTCTCCAGATCTAAAGGTAAAAAAAAAATCTTCCACTGCCTCAAATGCTCTAAAAGTAAATACAGGCTATATCCCAACCACAAATACATTTCTCTCTTTATACTATGGCCTTTCTGTTATCCTAAGCTCAGGTGAAATGAACAATTAATACACAAGATTTTCAGAAGGAGACAGTCAGAAGGTTAGGAAATTATTAAGGTAACAAAAAATTTAAAATGTATTTTTGGAAGTTCTGGAGACATATGGTTCAGAGTTCTACATGTAAGTAGAAAATTCAAAGTTTACATATGACTAGTACAAGTTCCACCATCTCCCGAATTATATAATGCAAAATATAAATGTATGTACTTACACTTAGATAAAACCAGAAATGAAAGATGGTTCAGTTGGCTGATTTGAATTTTATTTACTGTGATAAATACTCAAAAGTGAAAATCGGATGCAAGGCAAAAACAAAAAAAAAGGCATCTGATAAATTTTTCATTTTAGTTATTGTACTTTTCAGCTCTAAAATTTTCTTTTGGTTCTGTTTTTATAGTTTCTATGTCTCTGCTTGATTTCCCCCATTATGTTTATTTGTTATGAGCCATTTTTTCCCTAAGTCCTTGAACATACTTGTAACGGTTGCCTTAAAAGTCCTATCTATTTATTGCAACATCTAGATAATCTCAGGGTTCCATTTTTTAACCCTGAGTATGGGCCATATTTTTCTGTTACTTTGCACATCTAGTGATTTTTAATTGTATTCTGGTTATAGTGTAAGGTACAATGTCAAGACGCTAGATTCTGTTATGTTCCTTAGAAGAGTTATTTTATTAGCTTGGCTTGACTCACATTACAAACTCTGCTTTTCTGCATTCAATAGCACTTGGACTCTCTGCTCTGTTCTTTCAGCTTCCAGCTTTTCTGTTTTTCTTTCCTTCTTTTCTTTTTAGTTTTTTAAAAATCTTTTTCTTTTCTCTTCCCCTTCTTCCTCCCTCCCTTCTTTTTTTTTTTTTTTTTTTAAGATTTTATTTATTTGACACAGAGAGAGAGAGCACAAGAAGGGGGAGTGGCAGGCAGAGGCAGAGGGAGATGCAGACTCCCCACAGAGCAGGGGGAGCCTGATGCGGAACTCGATCCCAGGACCCCGGAATCGTGACCTGAGTCAAAGGCAGTCACTTAACCAACTGAGCCACTCAGGCGCTCGCTTGCTTGCTTGCTTTCTTCCTTCCTTCCTTCCTTCCTTCCTCCCTCCCTCCCTCCCTCTCTCCCTTCCTTCCTTTCCTTTCTGGTCAGTCAAAAGTTGACTACACCTTCTGTAGTTCATTCTCTTCTAGATCCCCCTCCCCACATTCTGGCGGGTCTGCCAGCCTGACCTTCCCCCCTCAACACAAGATGTGGGTTGGTGAGTGTGCTCCGACAAACTTGCAAATCTCACAAGGTGCACTTTCTGCTTTTAAGGCCAGACTTCTCTCCACTTTTCTGACTTTTGAAGGACTCTCATGTATGCCATTTTCTTATCTTAAACATCATTTTAAACAGTTTTATAATTATTTATAATTATCATTTATGAGAGGGTTAGTCCAAACAAGCTGCTCTGTCAATATCAGAAGTCAAAATTTGTTTCCAAACAATTTTTTAAAAAACACACCACTTGCAAAGATCTCACAGGGAAGTGATCTAGGTATGATGTATTTTAAGAATATGGTTTTGGGAAAAATCAAGATTTACTAAGATTATTATAAAAATTAGGAAAATATAAATTTTTATGGGAAAATCACATTCATCTCCCTGAGGTGCATGCATTAATTTTTAAAAGGGGGGAAAAAAGCTGAAAAGGGGATAAGTCATCAAATTATTATATCAAATTAAAAAATCAGTATTTTTTGCAGAAGACTTTTAACATCGAAGAGACTAATGCATTGCTGCATATAATTTGAAGTCTTAAATTTTAAAACACTGCTCAATTGGGGTCAATTGCTATGTTAGATGTCTTCTAGCTGATCCCACCTCACTCAGATTATCTGTAGCTATAAATGACCACCAACAAGCATTCCCGAGGCTGTGGCTAACACAGCTGCCACAGAACAAACGAGGCTGAGGGTGGTGGGGCATAGACTGACCCCAGGAGTCAAGGTCCTAGCTGCGGGGGGCAGCAGCAGCCTGTCCGGGATTGGCCTATTTAATGAGCAGAGGTCATGACAGATTTTTGTCCCCACAGAAAAACTAAGGATCACTCTTTGGCAAGAACATTTTATTTTATTTTATTTTATTATTATTTTTTTTCAATGAATAGATTTAAGATTTTATTTTCATTTTTTGCTGACTTAGCATGATTGGTGGCAGAAACTTGACTAATAAAATCTGAAATCCTAAGTTAGCTACCCAATTTTTTAAAAAAGATACACAGTATTCCCCTGCACAAATGTGCCAGAGTGTTTAACCTATACTTTACCCATGTTAGTCAGCTTTTTTAATTTTAGCTATTCCAAACATATCTAGCATGAACCCTTTTATGCATACATATTTGCTTGCATATATAAAAATTTTTAGGATGGTTTGTTAAAAGTGCAATTACTATATCTAAAGATATTTAGTAAAATGTCTTTTTTTTCTAGATGTTAAAAAGGTTTATATTTTTACAAATTTTACCAAACTCAATAATGAACATTTCCACCCATTTTAACCTTACAACTGCTACTTTACCGAGGTGATATTAAGGAAAGCAATTGAGTGGAGATGGGAAGAATAAACAGGAAAAGGTAAGAAAATAAGAAAGTAAACAAGAAGATAAGAACAGGACAGAAGAAAATTGAGGCTGTTGGTGGGATTACGGAAAGAAGTTCATACCATACCATGAACTGAGATGGCAAGAACATTTTATAGTAAGTAAACATCTCATGAAGATCAAAAATTTTTAAATCCCATAATTGAAGTTAGTCTCATGGCCAGATAACTGGTTAGTGGATTAGCAAGATGAGCCAGTTAAAAACTTCACTGTTACCACTGATTGCTTTTGGGTCAGGACTGTTCTCTCAGATTCCTCTTTTAAAAATGAAGCTCTTCCTGCAAGGGGTCAGACCTTAGCATTTTGAAACGCACTATTTAAAGATCTTTCCTCCTCTAGGACTGCCTTAGAGCAATGTGGGACTCCTGAGGGTTCAAAGTATTATAATCATTTTGCCCTTAAATAACTGAACTAATGATCCTAATTTAGAATTTTTTAAAGCAATTTTATGTGATCAAATGAACCTTCAGGATTTACAGGGAAGCAAAGAGAGAAAAACCTGGTTCTCAAAGATAAACTGAGACCCTGGCTAAAAGACAGAAGGATGAGAGTCAACTCTGACAACATTCCAAGGTGAAAGCAAGAACAAGTTAGAAAGAGGCAAAGCAAAAATCCATTGTCATTTTGAAGAGCCACCAATGTTTAAAGTTCAAAGCCTCATGCCATGTTATTTTGACTGGACAGTGTATTGCTGGCATCATCTTGACATTACTTTGTAAGTTTTAAATTGTGGTAAGGCACACACCGCATGAAACCTCTCATCTGAACTATTTACGTTCAGTGGCATTAAGGATGTTCACGTTGTTGGGCAACCACTGATATATTTTAAACATTATAACTTTTATGATGGCCCTGTGATGGCATGTCCTAATGCTTACTCTCTCTAAGGTTAATGGTTTTTCCTTGAGAAAAGACAACTCAGAGAGAAGACATTGCTAATGGATGGCTGAAGTTACAGGGAAGAAGAACTTGGCTCCACATGAGAGAGAATTTTCTATGTTTAGATCTGACCAGCAGAGGAAGAGGAGGCCCGGGAGCTCCCTTTGAAGGTGAAGAGTGTTCACACGGGGGCCCACAGGCCATCTGTTGGGTGTGTTCTGGAAGAGATTCCCGTAATGGGTGGGAGAGGGGCCTCTGGGCTTCCCTCCAACTATGAGATGCTATGGTTGAACTGACAGAAATTGCTGTACACTCGGGTTTCAGAAGACCTAGTCAGACTTGAAGTACCTCAGATTTGGGCTTTAAAATAGTCACACTTAAAACCACTTATTAGCAAGTTTTATCCTTCCTTGGCACGTTGTCTGCTCTTTTTGTCTAAACTGTGGAGAAATCATTAAAAGGAGGTTTCAGGCCCCATCCAAGCACTTATTAACCAAGGGATGTGGGGCAGGCGACCTTCACAAAAGGCCAGCTTGTACTTACATGGGACTGGAGGGCTTCAGATTTGCCCATTCCCACCCATTTTCCACATTGCTGTCAGAATAATCTTTCTAAGTTGTGAATCTGAGCATATTACCTTCTCCCACTTAAAAAAATTCTTCAGTTGTGCTCCTTCATTTTCAAAATATAGGTTTAAATTTCCAAGCATGGTATCCAAGGCCACTCTGCTCATCTCTTGAGACCTGTCTCTGGTCATTTCCTCTCTAAAATGCTAATCCTTTGGGCTCCCTGCTCAGCGGGGAGCCTGCTTCTCCTCCTCCCCTCGCTTCTCTGTCATATAAATAAATAAAATCTTAATAAAAGGGGGGGGCACCTGGGTGGCTCAGTCAGTTAAGCATCTGTCTTTGGCTGGGGTCATGATCGGAGGTCCTGGGATCTAGTCTTAACATTGGGCTCCCTGCTCAGTGGGGAACCTGCTTCTCCCTCTCTTCTTGCTCCTCTCCCCTGCCCATGCTCTCTCTCACTCTCTCTGTCAAATAAACAAATAAAATCTTTTAAAAAATAAAATAAAATGATAATCTTTAGCTGGAATGAAGGATTTTAATTCTCTAGTCCTTATTTGTCTGGCTAACTCCTACATATCCTTTAAGACTCAGCTCAGGTATGGTCTTTTATAGGAAAATATCCCTGTTTTCCCTTAGGGCTTAGGCTGGGCTCTTTATAGTATCCACATTATCTGTGGACATTATCATGAACATGAAGTTTTCTTTTTCTCCTCCCTGAAAAAAATTTTTAAATATAGGAATTATCTGTTCTTGAAAGTCTCCGAAAACTTGCGTGTTACACATTTGGTGCTTTTAGAGTGTTAGGTATACTTATACTTTATATTATTGATTCAGTTTCTCTAATGGGTTGGTTTATACAGATTTTCTACTTTTTCTTAGGTTAATTTTGGTAATTGTTTCTTAATTTCAGTAATTCATATTTTTCTAGAAAAAAATACATATTTCATTCTAAGTTTTTAAACTTAATAACACTTATTGTATTATTCTTAATATATCTACTATGATTATTAATATATGTACTATGATTGTTAATGTATCTACTATGCTTGTTATTATGTCTTTTTTGTTAATATTGTTTATTTGAACATTTTGGTTTTCTTTCAGACTTTCTAGGTATTGTATTCCTTAATTTTTCAAAGTACAAGTCCTTGGTTTGTTGAATCTCTCTATTGTTTGTTTTCTACTCCAACAACATTTGCTTACATCTTAATTATTTGCTTCATTTTACTTTCTTTGGGATTACTCTGTTATTCAGTTTTTTAGCTATTTGAGCATAAGGATTTATTTTAAATCTTTCTTGTTTTAATAAATTTATTTAAGGCTATGAATTTCCCTTTATATACTGCCTTAGTTGTTTTCCACAGGTTTTAATATGTAATGCTTTTGCTTTTTACTTTAAATATCTTACAGTTTCTTCTGATTTTCTCTTTAGCTCATGAATTTTTCAAGTAAATTTCTCCCAACTTTTTACTTTATAAAACTTCATTTTATTTTGGAAAAATTTCAAAACTATAGAAAAACAGAAATAGTTATGAAATGAAGACAATAGTAAAATGAACACCTCTATTCCACTTACTTAGATTTATACGTTTTTAACATTTGCTATTTTTCTTCATTAATTTTTTTTTTTTTTAAGTAATTGCTACACCCAATATGGGGCTCAAACTCACAACCCTGAGCTCAATAGTCACACACTCTGACTGAGCCAGCCAGGGGCCACTCTGTTTACTTTTTTTTTTTTTTCTTTTTGGTGAACCATTTGAATTTAAGTTCAGATATCATGACACTTTACCCTTAATTACTATTACTATTGGTAGACTTTTCTTTCGTTATGTAGTATTGCCCTTACAGCTTATTAACCACTTTTTCCTTAAATTCTATTTTGTCTGCTATTACTGTAGGTATATGGGCTTTCTTTTGATTAGTATTTGCATGGTAATCTTTTTTCACTTAGTTATTTCAAAAAATTTTGGTAGGGGGAGGTTGTTTATTTAGGCATGTTTCTTACAAGTGATGTTTACTTGGATTTTACACTAACAGTGAACTGAGAAGGAAATTAGGAAAACAATCTCATTTACAACAGCACCCGAAAGAATCAAATACTTAGCAGTAAACTTAACTAAGGGGTGAAAGACTTGTACACAGAAAATGAGAAAACATTGCTGGAAGAAATGTAAGAAGGCACAAACAAATGGGAAGACATCTCACGCTTATGAATTGAAATACTTAATATTGTTAAAATGTCCATACTATCCAAAGCAATCTCAGACTCAGTGAAATCCCTATCAAAATTCCAATGACATTTTTTTTACAGAAATAGAAAAGATAGTTCTAAAATCCATATGGAACCACAAAGGACTCTGCATTGCCAAATCAACCTTGAGAAAGAAGAACAGAACTAGAAGCATCACGTTCCCTGATTTCAAAACAGTTTACAAAGCTATACTGGTCAGAACAGTAGGATACTGGCATAAAGGCAAACATGTAAACCAATGGGACAGAAGAGAAACCGAGGAATAAATCCACACATGTATGGTCAGCTGACCTTTGACAAGGATGCCAAGAATACATGCTAAGGAAAGGATAGTTTCTTCAACAAACAGTGCTGGGAAAACTGGACATCTATATATAAAAGAAAGAAATTAGACCCTGATCTTACACTGTACACAAAAATCAAATAAAAATGCACACATGTATATTGAGATGCTACCATTCAATGCCTCTAAATCATTGGTTGCTAACTCCAAGCAGGATGAAACACAGAGGTTCTGCAGGGCTTGGTAGATTTTGTTCCTTGTGAAGTCACCATGTGCTCTTTTGTTTTTCTATTAGTTTCTCAAAGAAACTCTTGTTTTGAGGACAGACATCATGTTTTATACATCTTTATAATTGTATTTGTTTACAATTTCTTTTTTTGCCCTTGATATACAATTTATGAGTTTTAACAAATAGATACTTCCTTGTAACTTGAATTTCTACCAAGATAATGAATATTTCCACCACTCTAGGAGGTTCACTTATTTTTTCAGCATAGGTAAGTCTTACCTGTTCTAAAACTCCTTAGAGAAGGATTCACACAGTATGTGCTCCCTAGTCTCTGGCTTCTTTGCTTAGCATAATGTGAAATTTATCTGTGTTGTGTATATCAGCAGTTTTTTATTTTCCATTTTTTGCTGAGTAGTATTCCACTGTATCAATGTACAAAAATTTTTATTCTCCAGTTGATGAACATTTTTTTCCAAATTTAAGCTATTCTGCATAAAATTACTATATACATTTTTTTTAAGATTTTTAAATTTTTATTAGAGAGAGAGTACAAGCAGGGGGAGCGGCAGGCAGAAGCAGAGCGAGAAGCAGGTTCCCCACTGAGCAGGGAGCCCGATGCGGGACTCCATCCCAGGACCCTGGGATCATGACCTGAGCCGAAGGCAGACGCTTAACCGTCTGAGCCACCCAGGTGCCCCATACTATATACATTCTTGTACAAGTCTTTTTGTGGACATATGTTTTCATTCTCATGGTTAATGACCTATGAATGGGATTGCTGGCCTGTAGGTAAGTGTATGTTTAACTTTCTGAGAATTATTTACGATTGTTATGCCTTCCTTATGAATGGAAACTTATTATTATTATGACATGTACCTTTTTATTTCTGGTAGTACTCCTTGTCTTGAAATCTATTTGTCTGATAGTATTTAGCCACTCCAATTTTCTTATGCTTACCGTCTGCAAGATATATCTTTATCCATCTTGTTACTTTCAATCTATCTGCGTCTTTACATTCAAGGTATGTCTCTTGTAGACAGAATATAGGTGGGTCTTCATTTTTCTTATTCAGTCTGACCATCTCTGTCTTTTAGTTGAAATGTTTAGTCCATTAACTCTGAATAGAGTTATTCAGAATAATTATATAGAGTTAATAGAGTAATTATAAATATGATTAGATTTAGGTGTGTCAATTGTTGTTTTTTACTTATCCATCTATTTTTTTTAAGATTTTATTTATTTATTTTATATATAGAGAGAGCCCATGTGGGGGTGGGCAGAGGGGGAGGGAGAGGGACAAGTAGACTCCGCGCTGAGCACAGAGCCCCACATGGGGCTCAATCTCAGGACCCTGAGATCATGACCTGAGCTGCAACCAAGCCACCCCTTGTCCCTCTATTTTTCATTCCTCAGGTCTTCCTTTCTTGTCTTTGGGTTAATCTTTTTTTTTTTTTTTTTTTAACTGTTTCAGTTTAACTCCTTTATTGGCTTTGTAGCTATACTTCTTTGTACTATTTTTTGTGGTTGCTTTACTACAAATACACATCTTCAACTCACCACAACCTATTTGGAGTTAATATTGTACTACTTCATGTAAAATAGGATAACGCTGCGACAGTCTAGTTCCATTTACCTCTTCATCCTTTATGTTCTTGTTGTCATTTACATTTCATCTACTTACATGATAAACCCCACATTATAGTGTTTTCATTCCTACTTTAAAGAGTCATATGACTTTTTAAAAAGAGAAGAAAAAATGAATACGTAGTCTAGTGGCATTCATAAAGGCGTGCTGCTTGGAGCTCCCTTCAAGAAACCTGCTGGGAGGAGAGTAGTTGATGGACAGCTTCCAGGGGCTGCACGTGAAGGTCTGTTGCAGGACTCACGCTGAGACCACTAGCCCCAGACTGCTTCCAGCCAGTGATTGAGCACAGCAGAAGTACTAGATCCAGGCCATTCTTGCCTGACCTGGGACTCCTCTTTTGGGCATTCTTTGCTCTGGAGATTCTAATTGGCCTGGTCAAGATTTTCTCAGAGCTGCCCATTAGTAGAGACTTCTCGGGTTGCCTGGGTGGCTCAGTCAGTTAAGCCGAGGACTCCTTGTTTTGGCTCAGGTCATGATCTCAGGGTTGTGAGATTGAGCCCTGCATCTGGTTCTGCGCTCAGCGCTGAGTCTGCTTGGGATTCTCTCTCCCTCTCCCCCTGCTCGCATTCGCGCATGCTTTCTCTCTCTCTCAAATAAAATAAATAAAATCTTAAAAAAAAAAAAGACTTCTCCCACACCGCTTCCATCCTTCCCCCTCCTCTTGCCCAGGTGTCAGACCTACATTGTTGTCTGAAGCGCTCCCAACTCCTCCCTTCACTTCCCCTTACCCTTCACAGGCATTTCCCCCAATACATCTTATGTATGTCTAATTCCATCTTGGCATCTGTCTCTTAGAGGACTTGAACTGACATTGGTGTTTTATATGTACCATGTATTGATTATTTCTGGTGTTGATTCTTTCCTGTAGATTTGAGTTTCCAGCTTGTGTTATTTTCTTCCAATCTAAAGAAATATTTTTGGGGGTGCCTGGGTGGCTCAGTGGGTTAAGCATCTGCCTTTGGCTCAGGTCATGATCCCGGGGTCCTGGGATCGAGCCCCGCATCAGGCTCCCTGCTCAGTGCAGAGCCTGCTTCTCCCTCTCCCACTCCCCCTGCTTGTGTTCCCTCTCTCGCTGTGTCTCTCTCTGTCAAATAAATAAATAAAATCTTTAAAAAAATAAAAATATTTTTCTTATAGTGCATGTCTACTGTTGACAATTTTCTCATTAAAAAAATCTAAATGTCTTTTGAACGTACCTCAATTTTTGAATATTTTGCTAGATCTAAAATTTGGGGTTGACAATTTTTTGCTTTCAGTGCTTGAAAAGTTACTCCATTGTTTCTTGCTTTCATTATTTAAAAAAAAATGAGAAGACTGACACCATTAGTATCATTGTTTCTTTGTATATAATGTGCCTTTTTTTCTACATCTGCTTTCACAATTTTTTTTTAATCTTTGGTTTTCATTAGATTGACTTAATGCTATATGTGGTTTCCTTTGTTGTTATCCTGCTTAGGATTTGCTGAGCTTCTTGGATTTTAAAATTTACATTTTTCATCTGACTTGGGGTTTTTTGGCCATGATTTCTTCAGATATGCTCTCTTCCCCACCCCCCCAGCATTTTCTTTCTCCTTTCCTTCTGGGACCCAATTACATTTATGATAAACTGTTTAATATTATTCTACATGCTATCGAGATTGTGGTTTTTTTTTTAATTTTTTTATTGTTATGTTAATCCCCATACATTACATCATTAGTTTTAGATATAGTGTTCCATGATTCATTGTTTGTGCATAACACCCAGTGCTCCATGCAGAACGTGCCCTCCTCAATACCCATCACCAGGCTAACCCATCCTCCCA
>NW_022589710.1:42111916-42136520 GCF_004348235.1 Phoca vitulina | reverse complement strand
AAAAAAAAAAAAAAAAAAAAAAAAAAGCCAGACATCAGAGAGCTATTTATTTATTTAGTGGCTTATGTTAGGTCAGGCTGTTAGAAACAGCCCAGGGAAAAAAATCCTTAAAAATAGGATTTTTAATGGAATGGAATTAGTTTAGGCCAGACATTGTTCCCTGCTAAGGGGAGAGGAGTAGGCAGGAAGATCTGAAATTCATCAGGCATAGAGTGAGAAAGGAGAGAAGAAGGATGGCATAAGGGGAGAACAAGAGAAGGAAGGTAGATATATATGGGAAGAAAGCAAATTTTCCATCAGCATCAGGCCCAAGGACAGAGAAAAGGACAATTTTAGAGTTCTGTCTAATGCTTAATGCTTGATAAATGCCTCCTGAATTAAGTGCAAATGCTTTATCCTGACATTCAGAATTCTCCACATAATGTTCAAATCTTGCCCTTCAGCCACCCTTCCCATTATCACTCTGTTTATGCCCCACTCCAGCCAAATTGCATCACTTAACATTTGTCCTTGTTGATCTGGATCATTGCTCACAATGCTCTCTTGACCTGGACTGTCACCTGGTCTGATCTCCTTCTATACAAATTCTACCAATCCTTCAAGGCCCTTCCAAAATGCCCCTCTTCCAAAGGCTTCCATTTATTTCCTCCCTATTCTCCCTCTTTGTAGAGAATTCTCTTCTGTGACTTTTATCAAATCTAGTTATTTGTGTACTTGTCTTCTCTTACTCAACTGCAAATGTCATTGACCATCTTATCTCTCTCAATGTCTAGAGCACAGTCCCGTGCAGATCCATGCACAAGGCATCTACTGGGCATAGAAAGTGAGATGATTTCAGTTTATTTGCAGTGAACTGATCTGGACCTTACCTGGAGATAGAGTGATGGCCATCTCAAAAATTGCCCTTCAATCTATTTTAAAACTTTGAAAGTTTTGTTTGTTTGTTTGTTTGTTTCAGCCAGGCAAATCTATCTTCCTTTTTTTGACTAACTCACAGTTTGGTCCCATAGAGAGTTCCTCTTCCATGTCCCGCTACTGGCACATCTTCAAACATACATTTAATTTGGAGTACTAACATAGCAGGCTATTCTCATCCATGGTTTTGACCACTTATGAGTGGCCTATGAGGTTGATGACATGTCATAATTTATGGTCTTCCTAGGACATGAATTTGTAAGCACTGCCTGGTGTGTAAGTCACTTGAAGATGAGCATACCTACCTGACCACCTACCACATTTCAACACAGCTTTGTTGTTTGCTACTCACTTGATAATTTTGGTGACTCGGCAGGGGAAAGCCCAGTATCTCAAAGAGTAACAGACTCAGATATGTTTGTTTGGCTCATTCAATGTTGCTTTGTATCAAATTTAGGAAAACACATTAGTTACCAACATTTTGAAAAATTTTAATGTATTAACTAAAGTCCATAGTTTTTATGGGGTTCATTTAATATATAGGATTCTTTTTTTAATGTTGTATAGTTCTACAGGTTTTTGACAAATGCATAATGCCATGTGTCCACCACTATCATATCATACAGAATAGTTCCATTGCCCTAGAAATCTCCTGTGGTCCCCTTTCCATCCCTCCCTCCCTTTTCGTGAACACATGCAATCAATGATCTTTTTAGTCTTGCCTTTTCCAACATGTTATATAGTTGAGATCGTATACTATGTAGACGTTTCAGACTGACTTCTTTCACTTAGCAATATGCATTTAAGGTTTCTCCGTCTTTTCTTGGCTTGATAGCTCATTTCTTTTTACTGCTGAATAATATTTCATTGTCTGGATATATCACAGTTTGTTTATCCATTCCCCTACTGATGGACATCTTCGTTATGCTAGGTTTTAGAAATTATGAATGAAGCTTCTATAAACATTTATGTGCAGGTTTCTATGTGGACACAAGTTTTCAACTCATCTGTGTATATAACAAGGAACACAACTGATGGGCTGCATGGTAAGATTATGTTTAGCTGTATAAGAAACTGCCAAACTGTCTTCTAAAGCAGCAATAAATGAGATTTCCTGTTGTTTCACATCCTCACCAGTATTTGGTGTTGCTGGTGTTTTGGATTTTACCATTCTAATCAGTGTGTAGTGGTATTTCATTGTTGTTCCAACTCATAGTTCCCTAATGACACGTGATGTGGAGCATCTTTTCATATACATATTTGTCATCTGTACATCTTTGGTGAAGTGTTTGTTCGGATCTTTTGTCCATTTTTAACTGGGCTGTTTGTTTTCTTATTGAGTTTAAAGAGTTCTTTAGATACAAGTTTCATAAAACCTGTGTTTGGCAAAGATTTTCTCCAAGTCTGTGGATTGTCTTTTCATTCTCCTAATGGGGTCTTTCACAGAGCAGAAGTTTTAAATTCTAATGAAATCTGAGATCAGTTTTTTCTTTTCCCATGGGTCATGTTTTTTCAGTGTTGTGTCAGAAAAAAAGTCATTACCAAACTCAAGCATACCTGAATTTTCTCCTATGGTATCTTTCAGAAGTACTGTATTTTACATTTAGGTCCATGACCCATTTTGAATTACTTTTGTGAAAGGTCTGGATCCACATTCAATTTTTGCATGTGATGTGCATCATTTATTTAAAAGACTATCCTGTCTCTACAGAGTTGCCTTTGTTCTTTTGTCAGAGATCAGTTGACTGTATTTGTGTGGGTTTATTTCTGGGCTATTTTGTCCTATTGATCTATTTGTATATTCTTCTGGCAATACCAAACTGTCTTGATTAGTGTAGCTTTGTAATGAGTCTGGAAGTTGGGTTGTTTCAGTCCTCTCACTTTGTTCTTCTTCTTTAGTATTGTGTTGGCTATTCTAATTTTTTTGCCTCTTCATATAAACTTTAAATTCGATTTATTGACATCCACAAAATAATTTACTGGAATTTTGACTGGGATTGTGTTGAATCTATAGATCAAGTTGGGAAGAACATACATCTTAAAAATGTCAAGGCTTCTTATCTATGAACATGGAATACCTCTCTCTTTCTTTAGTCTTCTTTGATTTCTTTCATCAAGGTTTTGCAGTTTTCCTCATATAGATCCTGTACGTATTTTTTTATATTTGTACATAAATACTTAAAATTTGTTGGTTCAGGCTCCTGGGTGGCTCAGTAGTTTAAGCGACTGTCTTCAGCTCAGGTCATGATCCTGGAGTCCTGGGATCGAGTCCCGCATCGGCCTCCCTGCTCAGCAGGGAGTCTGCTTCTCCCTCTGACCCTCCCCCCTCTCACGCTCTCTCTCTCTCAAATAAATAAAAAATCTTAAAAAAAAAAAAAAATTTGTTGGTGCTAGTGGAAATGGTGGTATTTTTCTAATTTCAAATCCCAATTGTTCATTTTTAGTACATAAGAAAGCAATTGACTTTTTTTATTTTAAGATTTTATTTATTTATTTGACAGAGAGAAACACAGCAAGAGAGGGAACACAAGCAGAGGAAGTAGGAGAGGGAGAAGCAGGCTCTCTGCTGAGCAGGGAGCCCGATGCGGGGCTCGATCCCAGGACCCTAGATCATGACCTGAGCCGAAGGCAGACACTTAACGACTGAGCCACCCAGGCGCCCCCGCAATTGACTTTTGTATATTAATCTTGTACCCTGCAACCTTGCTATAATTGTTTATTAGTTCCAATTCTTTGGGGTTTTCTTCATAATTACATCTTCTATGAACAAAGATAGGTTTATTTCTTCCTTCTTAAATCTATATACCTTTTATTTCCTTTTCTTGTCTTATTACGTTAACTACTACTTCCAGGATAAAGTCAGGATAGTCTATATAAATGCCTTATTTCTTGAACAAAAATAGAGAACTGGCAAGCAGCGTATCTTGGAAGCCTTTGGCTGGAGATGAGATGGAGCATCTGCTTCTAGTTTACCACAGTCTCCACTGCTTCCCGGTAACACTTTGTTTCTTTGTGGAAAATGGAAAGAGAGAATTCAATTTCTGTTTAAATTGAAAACATGGCCAAAGGTACCAAGATCTTCACAAAAATCAGAGAAAAATCCCTATGGGCATGTAATTTGGAGGAAACCCAGAGCCTCCATAGAGTCACCTTTTTACATAGTTGGGAAATTTTAAGATTGCCAATGTCTCCTTGTGAATGTCAATGATCTACCAAATAGGCAACCCCCATTATACCACCTCACTTTCATCTACCTCAGCCTACCCTTAGATCTTAAAATTCAGTGCTTATGCTCACTCTTTTCTTGGTCTCCGAAGCCAGTTCTCACTCTTGAGTTTGATCCATTTCCTTCTTCTTTTTTTGTATCATTGCCATTCTATGTTACTCTTCCTACCTCTGCCCTTATTCTTTCAAGGAACACCTTGGTGTATTAGTAATCCAGCAGGATGGACCCATGTTGTTAGTGCTTTAAATCCAGAGTGATTGCCCTAGAATTTTTTTGTGTGCTTTGGTTCAGATGTATTATGGGTTAACAGGCTATACTGAGCTGATTTGGAAATTTATCACCATATTCACACCGTTTCTATGGGAACATGTGTTGGAATTACAAACAAATAACTTGAAATGGAAAACAACTTGTCACTAAGGAGGCCACCTGCAGCCCAGTAGGGGCAGGAAGACCATTTTGACAAACATAAATTAGCTGCTTCAGTGCTTTGTGCCAGGTGGGCCAAAACTGGTGTTTGTAGAACCACGGTATGTCATTGTGTGTGTATGTGTGTATGTACACACACACAAGCATGCATATATATGGTGGGGGGGGGTGCGGAAGGAGGGAAGGAAGCATCATCATAGTTTGACCAGTATTCAGATTCAAATATTTGACTTTTCAGAACTCTGGCCCTTGTAGGCTTCAAGTGTTACATTCCTTTCTCCTTTGGGGTGGGATGTCATCAGCTGTAGATAGGCAAACAATTTCAAGAATCTCCTTTTGAATTTCAGAAGAAAGTTACCTAGTTGATAGGGCAACAAAGCCAGTCATGGGCAGACTTCTTAAAGCTCTAATGCAGTAATTCTCAACCTGGATGCACATTAGAACCACTGAGGACCTTTCAAAACCTACCAATGTCTGGCGCTCAGACCAATTAAATCGGATTCTCCAGGGTGAGGCCCAAAAAATCAGTGTGTATAGTTACACCACCCCTTTCCACACTCCCCCAGGTGAATTTAATGCACACTGCTCTAAGTGTGTGACACTCAAGCTTAATCTTATCTGAGCAAGGATCCTACACCCACTCCTGCAGAGGAGGCTGTTTATAGACACTTTCCTTCTGTGACAGTATAGGCACCTGATACTTTAGAAGGGAACTGGATCTCCTTTTTAATAAACAATGTTCTCTCTTTCAAGAGAAGAAGAGGAGGTAGAATTGAAATCCACCAAGATAATTGAAGCAAATAGCTCTAGGCACAGATGTCGAAAAGTTCTTGCGCATATCCATTACATAAAGACAACTGCTGCTTTCTTTTTTTTTTTTTTTTTGAAGATTTTATTTATTTCTTTGACAGAGAGAGACACAGTGAGAGAGGGAACACAAGCAGGGGGAGTGGGAGAGGGAGAAGCAGGCTTCCCGCGAAGCAGGGGGCCCGACGCGGGGCTCGATCCCAGGACCCTGGGATCAGGACCTGAGCCGAAGGCAGACGCCCAACGACTGAGCCACCCAGGTGCCCCACAAGTGCTGCTTTTAGAAGAAACATACTTTGTACTAAAACTTTCCCTCTTTGGAATTATCCATAAGTTTCTAAATTAAGTTGTAGTTGCTGAGACATTTCTTATCGTTGAACAACACCTCCTTCCCCTGTCTTTTTTTGTTATTGTGTGCTTATTTATTATTGTGTGCTTATTTATTATTATGGGCTTTTTAAAATTATTCCTTTTGCTACAAGTTGGAAAAGCAGGAGAGGAAGTCCTTTATGTGTTTATTTTAAAGGCAACACATAAAATCTTATCAAAACAAGAATCCAATTAAAAATACTTTCTCTCTGGCTCATTCAGCAGTTGAGTAAGGGGTGGACATGGGAGGGATTCAAACATTAGTTCCCGAGGGAACGGAACTGGTCAGTATCTGGCATACCTGTGATGAGTCAAGCCACCAGAAGAATGTAATTTGTGGAATAAGCAACCAAGAACCAACATCCAAGGTCTTAGGTCATCAAAACTGGAGGCTATTTATCAGTTACTGTCTCAAGGAGGAAAACTGATCTGCTTTAGAATCTAACCTGGTTCTCTTCTGGGCTCAGGAAATGTGCTCCACCCCTCAAAGGTTAGGATGTTTGGTTGAATGTGCTGATTCAATCTACCTGGACCCACAGGTGGGGACCGCAAAGTAATGACTCTATGGTAAGAAGAAGGTGAGGAAGGTAAAAATCTGAGGCAGTGGGGGAGAAATGGAGAAAGGAGAAAGAATGAGAACAGGAGGCAGGAGAGGGGTGTGCATGTAAATGTCTACACTCATTAGATCCCATGGGTAATTCATTTACTCTTATTGTACACTGACTCATCTCTGAGCTAGGAGAAATTTACATTGACTACACAAGTTTGGCTCTTGAGTTTAGAATGGAATAGTGACCTGTCATCACTTGCTGGTCATTGATGGGTACAGGGCAGAGAGTGTGGACGTATCAAATGGTCTGCTGGAATCATCGCTTTAGGAAAAACTACTCAAGACGCACGCACTGTTGATGCTGTCCTCAGAGCAGAAGATAGATGGCCTTCCATGTTGTCCTTACCACAGCTTCTGTCAGACTTGTTTACCGAGCGTCTGGCTACACCGACAGGTTGGTTTAGTTAGAGTGGAGGAACTTGTTTGACACATAGAGACAGTCTGGGCCCATACTGCATTTATACGAGCAGGAAAATGATAAAACTATTCCAATTATACTTCTCACAAACTTTTCTCAAATAGTTGAATTTCACTAGATACTCATTTTCCTTTAGCATGCTTTGGTCTGTGGATAAGAGAAGAGAGGAATAGGAAAACCAGGGGATGTGATCCCTCACGTGTGGTCTGGTTTTCTTATATATGGGAAGTTTGACTTTTCTTTTTTTGAAAATTTGACTTTAGGATTCTGATTAAAAAATAATAAAAATAAAATAAAATAATATCCATTTATATCAATACATCAGGCACATACAGCAATTGTACCAGATCTTCTCCTTTGTATAGACTGCCCCTCTCCCCACCCATTCTTTTTCCTTCTTTGTCCCTCAGCTTCTTGTTGGGTTTGGCCAAGGTGGGGAATAATAATGGAGATGGAAGGGTGGGAGAAGAGAAAAATGAGGACATTTGTTTCCCCTGCCTCCTTGTTCTCAGCCCCTAGGCCAGCACTGTTTTTGTGCATTTATAGAATGTCTCACTCATTCCCCTGGTAGCCCTCACAGCATTGCCTCCCATGAAAGAACTCACGTGCCAAAGAAATTGTGGTGATGGAGATGGGTCTACAGACATTAAGTAACTTCTCAGTACCTCTCAACTAGAAAATGGAGTCAAGAATAAAACCAAGTCTCTCTGTTTCCATCAAAATGGCCACATCTCACTATTGCCACATTAGATATGTCACCCAATTTCATGGCAAAACAAGTTTTCCTTAACCTGAATAACAAAATAGACTAAAGGGAACTAACAGACATACAGAGAACATTCTATCCAACAGCAGAAAACACACCCTTCTCAAGTGCACTTGTATAGACCATATGTTGGGTCACCAGGCAAGCCTTAACAAATTTAAGATGGAAATCATATCTTTTTAAGTCACAATGGTATGAAACTAGAAATCAATAACAGGAGGAAGACCAAAAAATTCACAAGTGTGTGGGAATTAAGCAACACATTCCTGAATAACCAATGGGTCAATAAAGAAATATAAAGGGAAATCAGAAAGTATCTTGAGACAAATGAAAATAAAAATACAACATATCAAAATTTATGCCATGCAGCAAAAGCAGTTCTAAGAGGTTATAGAGGTTAAATGCATACGTTAAAAAAAAAAGAATGATCTCAAAAAATAACCTAACTTTACATCTCAAGAAGTTAGAAAAAGTTACAAACTAAGCCCAGAGTTAGCAGAAGGAAGGAAATCATAAAGATGAGCAGACATAAAACAGAGTAGAAAAAAAAAATCAGTAAAACTAAGAGTTGTTTTTTTGAAAAGATAAAGTTGACAAACCTTTAGCTAGACTAACCAAGAAGAGAAGGACAAGGACTCAAAGTTATAAATGAAAAAAAGACATTATAACTGATACCACAAAATAGGAAAGACCACAGAGGCTACTAAGAAAAATTATGCACCAACAAATCAGGTAACCTAGAAGAAATAGATAAATTCCTAGAAACAGACAAACTACCAAGACGGCAAGAAGAGATAGAAAACCTGAACAGACCAACAATAACCAAGGGTATTTAAGAAGAAATCAAAACCCTCCCACAAAGTAAAGCCCAAGACCAAATGGTTTCATTGGTGAATTCTACCAAATATTTAAAGAAGAAGTAATGCCAGTTCTTCTCAACCTCTTCCAAAAAAAAAAAAAAAAAAAAAAACTGAAGAGGAGGGAACACTCCCAAACTCATTTTACAAGGCCAACATTACCCTGATGTCAAAGCCAGACAAGGACACTATGTGAAAAGAAAACCATAGGTCAATATCCTTGATGAATATGCATGCAAAAATTCTCAACAAAATTCTAGCAAACCAAATTCAACAGCGTATAAACAGGATCATACACCATGATCAAGTGGGATTTCTGTTTGGGATGCAAGTTTCAATATATACAAATCAATAAACTCTATATACTACATTAACAGAATGAAGGATAAAAATCATATGATCCTTTAAAAAAATTACATGATCCTTCCGTTGCAAGAAAAGTGTTTAAGAAAATTCAACACCCTTCATGATAAAAGCTTTCAACAAATTAGCTATAGAAGTAACATCCCTCAACATACTGAAGGCCATATATGAAAAAAAGCTGTGAAAAGCTAAGAGCTTTTTCTTTAAAATAAGAAAACAAAATTAGGAAGAAGATAAGGGTGATCATTCACCCTTAATTTGAGAGGAAGGAGTAAAATTATCTCTTTTTGCAGATGACATGATCTTATATATAGAAAACCTTAAAGACTCCACCAAAAAACTGTTAGAACTAAAAAATAAATTCCATAAAGTTGCAGGACACAAAATCAACCCACAAAAATCAGTTGCATTTCTAGCTTTAACATGAAATATCTGAAAGAGAAATAAAGAAAACAATCCCATTCACAATACCTTTAAAAACAATTAAAAAAAAAGAATAAATGTAGCCAAGGAGGTGAAAGATCTGTAACTGAAAGCTGTAAGACACTGGTAAAAGAAACTTAAAAAGACACAAATTAATGGAAAGATATCTCGTGTTTGTAGGTTGGAAAAATGAATATTGCTAAAATGTCCACACTTTCCAATGTCATCTATAGACTCAATGCAATCTCTATCAAAATTCTAATGGCAGTTTTTCACAGAAATGGAAAGAACGATCCTAAAATTCATATGAAACCATAAAAGACCTTAACAGCCTAAGTAATCTTGAGAAAGAACAAAGCTGGAGGTATCACACTCCCTGATTTTAAACTATCACTACAACGCTATAGTGATCAAAACTGTATGGCACTGATACACAATCCGACACGTTGATCAATAGAATAGAATCAAGAGCCCAGAAATAAACCCATACATATACAGCCAACTAATATTTGACAAGGGAGCCAGGAATACTCCATGGAAGAAAAGATAATCTTCTCAAGAAGTGGTGCTGGGGAAACCGAATATCTATATGCAAAAGCATAAAACTGGATCCCTGTCTTACACCACTCGCAAAAAATAACTTAAAATGGATCAAAGACTTAAATATAAGACATGAAACCATAAAACTCCTAGAAGAAAACAGAGATGAAAACTCCTTGACACTGTTCTTAGCACCAGTTTTTTGTTTTCTTGTTTTTTTGGGATTTGACACTGAAAGCACAAGCAACAAAAGCAAAAATATATAAGTGGGGCTACATCTAACTGAAAACCTTCTGCACAGCAAAGGAAACAATCAGCAAATTGATGAAGCAACTTATGAAATGGGAGAAAATATTTAGAAACCATCTCTCAGGTAAGGGGTGAATATCCAAGTGAGGAAGTATATAAGTGAGGAACTTATACAACTCAAGAGCAAAAAACCCAAATAATCCGATTAAAAAATTGGCAGAGGAATGGAATAGACACTTTTCCAAAAAAGACATACAGGTGGCCAACAGGTGCATGAAAAGATGCTCAATATCATTAATCATCAAGGAAATACAAATCAGAACCACAATGAGATATCACTTCACACCTGTTTGAATGGCTGTTATCAAAAAGACAAGAAATAAGAAGTGTTGACAAGGATGTGGAGAAAAGGGGACCCCCATGCACTGTTGGTGAGAACGTAAATTGGTACAGCCACTGTGGAAAACAGTATGGAGGTTACTCAGAAGATTAAAAACAGAGCTACCCTATGATCCAGGAATCCAATTCTGGGTATATATCTGAAGGAGACACCTGCACTCCCACGTTCACTGCAGTATTCCTCGCAAGAGCCAAGACATGGAAACAACTTATGTGTCTATTGATGAATGGATAAAGAAAATGTTACATATATATATTATACATGTATGTATAATATATATACGTATGTATGTATTTAAGATCTACTGGGAGTAGATCTTAAATGTTCTTAGGACACACACACAGAAGATACTTATGTGAGGTAACAGATGTGTTAACTAACCTATGGTGGTAATCATTTTGCAAAATAAATGTGTATTGAATCACCACATTTTACACCCTAGTTACACAATGTTGTATGTCAATTACATCTCGATAAAGTTGGAAAAAAATACGTTTTCCCTACAATGAGCCTTAACTAAGGTGGTTTAAAATGTTACAGGGAAAGAGCTGTGGTGGTAAAAAGGGCTGAGTTGGGGGGCGAGTGCGAGGGGAGGTTTGAGAGCTGCCCCTCCCTATCTGAGAAGCCCCGATGTGTCACTTCACTTCCCCTGACCTCAATCACTCCTCTGTTACAGTTGTCTCCGAAGTACGGAGGGTCAGTGGAGGGGCTTAGCGGGTCTGGGTTGGAGACGCCCTCTCCAGTCCCCTCACCATTACCCAGAACAACCAATCCCATGGGCAGTTTGGATCCTCAATCCTTCTCCCTCCCACTCGGGCTCCCAGTTCTGTCCACCTCTGCCCGGACAGCCAAGTGCCTCAGGGGAAGGCCCCCCCAGAATGAATTTTTATCAGCCTCAGCCAGTCTGTTGGTCTAGTTTGCTTTGCCAAAAGATTGCCACAGGCAATTGCATGGCAAGGTAATGCGGTCACCCCGAGGCTGCGAGGATGTGAGGGAATGTTGTGAGAGGTGCTTCTGGGAAGGGATTTTTTGCTTTTAAGAAGTGACATACACAAAAAAAAAAAAGAAAAAGAAAAAGAAAAAAAAGTGACATACACACACGTGCGCATGCGCGGGCGCGCGCGCGCGCGCGCGCGCGCGCACACACACACACACACACACAAGTGAGGACTTTGTCTTTTTTCTATCTTGACTATTATTATCTGCATGGATGCCTCCAACTGCCAAAGCCACGATGAGAGCCATCCTGAGCAGGCATCAGCCTGTGGACCAGTGGGGAAAGATGGGAGGGATGGGGTCCTTGCCACAGGCAGGGGGGCCTCTGCCCAGAAGAACCCTGGCATAGCCCTATGTCACCTTCTTGTTTTATGAGATGCTAACTACCCCTTATAGTTCCAACTCATTTCTGCTGGGAGCCAAAAGTACGATGGAGACAGATACATACAGATTGTGGCTCTGCTATGAACTTCTAGCATCAAAGGACACTGACTAAAAGGAGAGGATTCTGTTCTGATCCTATTCAAATCCCCTTCGTCCATTGTCTTTGTGCGAACCTCAACAGAGTGCCTTTAAATGGTCACCCCAGTCATGCGTCAAGCGCCACAGAGAAGAACTCCAGAAATTTAAGACTATCTTTGTTCTGAATCTGCTCCCCTGACCCTCCCCTGCCCTCAGTTTTCCCAGCTTTGGACTTCCGCTTTTCACCTTCCAGTATGCAACTTGCCTTCGTCCGCAGCCTTAACTTTCAGGACTGCCTCCTCCATTAGAGCTGAGTCTTCCCATGGGTTAAGGTGTGGGGTCTCCCTGCAACCACACTACCTCCGCAGGACCCATGGCAGGGTCCCTGCCCTTTCTTCTCTCCACATCTCCCATCTCACTTGGGGCATCTCGGGGTTTTTGCTTCTCTCCTCTTTGGTTTGAGTCTCTCCTCTGGTTTCTGCGGCTGCCCTGTTTGCTAACTCCGATCAGAGCCTGAAGGCATTGCTATGAGTCCTCAATCTCTGTCTGAACGGGCTCAACATTCCCTTGTAAGGTGCCAAGGTGTCTTCAACTCTACTTCCACGGAGGGCAGCTTCTCTTTGGTGTGTACTTCTTGCAAAAGCCAGCTGCAGCTGCTGCCTGGGACGGGGCCTCCTCTGTGCCCCCCCGAACCACTGCCCCCGCCCCTTCTGTGACACACAGGAATTGAACTCTTGAGCTGGCTGTTTTGGGTGGGAAGGAAAGCACTCTCAGATTGGACACGATTCTGTTGTCTGCTCCCGGCCCTCTCTTTCTCAGATTTAGCAACCAGGGCTTTTTCTGATCAGAATTTTCAGGCCCACAATAAGAAAGCTGCATCAGGAGCTGAGAGGCATGAAAAAATGGGCAAAAACTCCCCTGCCCTTGTTTTAGTCGGAGATGCCTGCCTACCTCCAAGGTCCATTCCAGCTCTTAAATTCCATGCTTCCAAATAAGATAGTAAAATATTCAACTTTATGGATTGCTAACAGATTCTTGGACCAAAGCTCGAGCCACCCCCAACATGCCTGATTGGATAACAATGCAAAGTACAATGGTCTAACATGTGCAATGCATTGTCTTTCCTTTTTAAAAACTCATTTTACGAAACCCCTTAATTGAATCAGGCTTGAACTTCCTGTGGCATAAAACCAAACAAAATTACACTGATGCTAAAAATGTAAATGTATCCCAGATACCACTGGGTGATGTATTCATGGGAACATTTAAGCCTGAAGACTTGCGTGCACACACTGGGATAATAAGGCAGAGCCCAAGGATCAGGCATCTGAGATATAAACATTTATGGAAACATTTTTAATTCCCTGCTTTCTTAGGATTTTAAAACTAGTTCTGACCTTAGAATACTAGAATGTCAGACCTGGGACGACCTCTAAGAGATCACCGGTAAATGGTAAAAAGGATGCCTGGAGGGGTAAAGCGACACACTCACGGGCGCTCAAAGTACAAACAGAACTGGGGCTGGGTTTGGTTCAGCACACCTGGATTAAGCTTCTATGCTGTGCCTACCATTGGTCTGGGCGTTGAAGTCCAAAGGTAGAGAAGAAACAACCACTGCTTTCAAGGTAGCTCCAAGTGTTTGGATGTCCAGATCAGCCCTGGTTCTACCTTCTCCCTCATTCCGATGAGACTCCTTGAGCAATGGGAAACTCTCTCTTTAGCAGCACATGCTTAAGCAACTAGGAAAAAAATCCAGGAATATCTCTTGGTCGCCCTCATCTTGAGCCTAAGTGACTAGGAAAAAATCAAGGAATATCTCTTTGTCGCCCTCATCTTGAGCCCTGCTCCCCAAGCAGAGCCCCACACTGAGTCACGGGGGCTTCTGTGAGCCCTGCCCCCAGTAGCTTCACCTTTGTGCTTCCCTTTCCACTGCATGAGCTCCTTTCATATTATTCATTCATGACATATCCGTGGATAATGGATAGCTACAGCCTGGTGACATTTCAGTTGATCACAGTCTTCCTGCTTGGCGGCAGGTGACGGGATCTCCTTGGGAGAATGCTTGTACAGAATGCTTACTTTCCTTTTTTTTTTTTTTCCCAAAGAGTATAGTGAGCTCACCAAGGAGGAAAATTGCGCAGTGTGATGCTCTCCACCAGCGTGAAGATTTTGGCTCTGATGTTGAGGCCTAGCATCTCTCTTTTGTGGCACTGTTGCCAGGCAGACTTGTTACTGACACAAATTTCCTCCCTGATAAGTGGAGTTCTTGCCCCTCCCAACTTCATCCTGCCTGCAGCCGGAGCTCGGCTGCAGAGGAAGCCAAGCCAGACACTCTGATTCATGCTCCTAAAATATCAGCCGGCCCGGGTATGCGAGTGATGCGATAAATCTGGGAAACATAAATCAGATTGTTGGATGCTCTATCCGTCCGTGCGCATAGGCTGCAGCAGGCATGGAGACATGCCCTCCAACTCTTGGGGGGCTGCACCCAGGGGGAGGTGAAAGGTCATGGCTTCAGACCCGGGAAAGGGGACCAGGAGGGCAGCAGCTGACACGCAGAAGCAGCCTTCAAACTGTTGACACACATTCCAGGCCCCCGACCCGAGGCTGAAGTGTTCAGGCTCAGAGATTGTCAGGAGAAGCTGGAGAAGGAAGCCGGAGGAGAGGCCCCGATGTTGCAAATCTTCCAACATCAAGAACTTGTGAAGTCCCGGAGTTTGGACATTGGAGGGAAGGTTGGCTTCCGCTTCCCTAGGGCCCCAGTCAAGATGGAAAATCCAATATACAGAACCAAGCGGGTCGGAAGCTTCCTTAAAGAACGCTCTAGAAAAAGCAAACTAACAAGGCCTTTCCTTTGGTGAACAAGGACAAGTGCTTTCCCTGAGCCATTCAGTCATTTCAAAGGCCAGGGGAGAAGGGCCTTGTCCACTTAGCTTAGTTCAGGCCATTTGATCTCACGGTTTCTTGACCTGGGCCCGGGGCAGCGGGCTCGTCACAAATGACGCTACTTGTCTGGGTCAGGATCCTTAGTACAAAGGTAGTTTTAAATCTGTATGGAAGTAAAGAGGGTTCATCCCTCAGATTCTTAAGCCTCAGACATTGCTTTGCTCGGGTTTGGTCCTGCTGCATTGGTGGGACTCTGCCCTAAGATCCGATCAGATCCTCTGGGGCTTTGTGCCCGAGGATGCAGGGGAATAATTGGGAGAACGAACAGACAGAGGTGGATGGGGTGGGAGGTGGCACCTCGGAGCTACACTGGATGTAGAGGAGAGGAAATGAAGCAGCAATCAGTGGCCCACTCGGAAGTGTCTAAGAGGTTCATCCTGGGGAGCCAAGAAGGACCCAAGAACAGACTAACAGGTGGCAGGCCCAGTGGCCCCACTGACATCATGGGATCGGGTGAGGAGCCCAGACTACCTGTCTCCAGGTGTTCAGGCAAGTGAGATCATTAACGAGCAACAAGGTGAGATACTGAGAAATTAATTGTAGCTTATCTTTTTTTGCCACTCTGACCTATCAAAAAAACAATGAAAAGATAATTTTCCCCTCACCCTTCCAGGAAAAACAGCCAGCGCTTTGTGTTCCCAGACCTGGGTGTCCTGACCCCAGGCAGGGAGTTTCCAGCTCTTTGTGCTGTCAGGCCCACCTGGGGGAGTTAAAGAGGCTTCCAAGAAGGTAAGGGGGTAGAGGTTTTTGTGATTTGTGGGTAAGAGAGCGTGAGGGCCCCGTCCCCTGAGGGGGGATGGATCTGGATTTGTGGGATTCTCCACATGACCTGTCCCCTACACTTTGCGCTCTAGCCACGGCCGGATGGAGGTGGTTGTGGGTGCTCACCGCCATGGGCCTGGGAGCAGCGTGAAGGGTCCTCCGAGGGGGGTCTGGGGACACGGAGAGGAGCCACGAGGGCCATCTTGGCAGTTGGCTGGACTAGAAGTGCCCAACAGGAGGCAGGGACCAGCACAGGGCAGAGGTTTCAGAGAGCATAAACAGCCCCAGTGACAGGAGTGACCCACACCAATTGACAATAAGGTAGTGAATGAATTGACCTTGAAGATCTTCCAGGTCCAGTATCACAAATCCCTATATCACATGTAATTCTGCATGCTCTCGGTCTCCTTTTCACAAATTGATCTCCCGCCATCCGTGACTCACAGACGTCCAGCTCACAAGCACGCTCTGGTCTCCCCTCTACCTGGGCCAAGGGGACGATTGTCCAGCTGTGCACCATTTGCATGCCGTCATCCCGAGAGAAGTCCGAGCATATGGGGCTTGGGGGAAGACATGTGCCTCAGATTGGCCAAGTCCGAGATGCTGACAAAACATTACAGAAGCTTTTGGATTGAATGAAAAAAGCTTCTATTCTTTTTGCTGTCAGACTGCAAAACCAACAGCTGCACACGATCAGGCACCAACATGCAGGGAGCCCCTCCTCTGTTTGCACAGGAAGCTCAGGCGGGCTCTGTCTTTCTCTAGAATCACACCGCCATGCCAGCCAAGGTCTCCACTCTGGCCCTGACCCATGGCTGGCTTTCCCTTGATTTCTGAGTTCAGCCAGTTTCCTGGGTCATCTCCGCAGTAAAGGCAACACTGCCATGTGCAGGCCTGAGCTTGCCTTCTCGCTGGCCTTTAGCCAGACATGGTCAAAGTTCCAGGATGTCCCGTGACAGGGCAGAGGCCTCAGGGGACGGCACTCGTGGGTTGACGGGTTTCCTCACATCCCAGGCCTCTCCCTCCATCTCTATTCCACTTCCCAGTGTGCCCCCCATGTTCACCCCTTGTTCTCTATTAGTAAACTCCCAAGTCTTTAGACACTTCTTCCTCTGGGAAGCCCCACTAACCACCCAGGCAGAATTCAGTGCTTCTATCACTACACTTGCGCACAGTTTCGTTTCCCTGTGGATTGTAGTTGTTTACTTGTTCTTCTCACTTACCAGATAGCAAATCCTTGGGGAAGAGAAGCCATAGCTTATCAATCCCTGAGTCTTGTGTAATTTGGGTGTAATAAGTATTTTTCCTTATATCACTTACAAATTCATTTTAAAAGTAATATTTCATAGGAGCATCTGGGTGGCTCAGTCAGTCAAGTGTCTGACTCTTGAGCTCAGCTCAAGTCTCAATCTCAGGGTCGTGAGTTCAAGCCCTGTGTTGAGCTCCACACTGAACGTGGAGCCTATTTAATTAAAAAAAAAAAAAAAAGAAAGAAAGAAAAAGAGAGAGGGAAACAAGCCATAAGTGACTCTTAATGACAGAGAACAAACTGGGGGTTGATGGAGGGAGGTGGGTGGGGGATGGGCCAGAAGGGTGATGGGCATTAAGGCGGCACTGGTGATGAGCACTGGGCGTTGTATGTGGGTGATGAATCACTGGATTCTACTCCAGAAACCAATATTGCCCTGTATGTTAATTAACAAAATTTAAATTAAAAAAAAAACAACAACAGTAATACTGTATAGATGGAGAGCCGAACTATAGCAATATCTGGTTTTCAAAAGAGATCACAAGCTCTCCAAGTAAAAAATTCTCATAAAGTTGCTTCTGGAAAGATAAATTTCTTTTTAAAAAAAATTATGGTAAAATATACAAAAATTTACCACTTCAAATAACCATTTTAGAGGATACAATTCAGTGGCATTAAGTATATTCACACTACCACCCATCTCCAGAACGTTCTCATCTTTCCCAACTGAAACTCCATACCCATTAAACACTAACTCCCCATTCCCCATTTCCCCCAGCCCCGGCAACCACCATATTACTTTCTGCCTCTATGAACTTGATACTCTAGGTATCTCATACAAGTGAATCGTACAATATTTGTCCTTTTATCAGTGTCTTATTTCACTTAGCATAATGTCCTCAAGATTCATCATGTGCATGTGCCAGAATTTCCCTCCTTTGAAGGTTGAATACTATTTCATCATATGTACATGCCACATTTTGTTTATTCACTCATCCACTGATAGACCTTTGGGCTGCTTTCATCTCTGCGCTACTGTGAATAAAGCTGCTATAAACATGAGTGTACAAATACCTCTTTGAGACACTGCTTTCGCTTCTTCCGGGTGTAAATCCAGAAGTGGAATTGCTGGATCCTATGGTACTTCTATGTTAATGTTTGGACGAGCCTCCATACTGTCTTCCACAGCGGCTGCACCAGTTTGCATTCCCTGCAACAACCAAGAATTCTAATTTCTCTGTATCCTTGACAACACTTACTATTTTCTGTTTTTCTTTCTTTTTTCATAGTAACCATCCTAATGGGCATGAAGTAGTATCTCCTTGTGGTTTTGATTTACAGTTCCCTATTGATCACTAAAGTTGAGCAAAAATAAATGTTTTTAATATGTTTTTTCAGCTTGGGGGACCTGGGTGACTCGGTTGGGTGTCCCAACTCTTTTTTTTTTTTTTTTAAGATTTTATTTATTTATTTGACAGAGAGAGAGATAGCGAGAGCAGGAACACAAGCAGGGGGAGTGGGAAAGGGAGAAGCAGGCTTCCCGCCGAGCAGGGAGCCCGATGTGGGACTCGATCCCAGGACCCTGGGATCATGACCTGAGCCGAAGGCAGACGCTTAACGACTGAGCCACCCAGGCGCCCCAAGGGTGTCCCAACTCTTGATTTCAGCTCAGGTCATGTCAGGGTCATGGGATCAAGCTCTACATCGGGCTCTGTGCTCAGCAGGGAGTTTGCTTCAGATTCTCTCTCCCTCTCTTTCTGCCCCTCCCCCTACTCTCTAAATAAATAATAAAATCTTCAAAAAATATGTCTTTTCAGCTTGTTAAAGAAATATAGCATGTACTATAGAAAATTTCAAAAATACAGAAACAAAAATTACAGAAAAGTACAGGAATATGCAGGAGGGAAAAAAACTTATGTGTAATCCAGTTACCTACAGATAAACACTGTCAACATTTTGGGACTATCTCTCCAGTCTCTTTGTCTACAGAAGTGCATTTTTACGG
The DNA here is from genome assembly GCF_004348235.1 of Phoca vitulina. Taxonomy (NCBI): domain Eukaryota; kingdom Metazoa; phylum Chordata; class Mammalia; order Carnivora; family Phocidae; genus Phoca; species Phoca vitulina. Next base: position 42,117,728 of record NW_022589710.1, on the reverse strand, counting down.
CACAAATTCATCTTCTTATTTAGCAGCTCCCCACCCAGCAGACGCACCTCAGGAAGAAACCTTTCTTTGTTCAGTGAATTATTTGCTAAGTTCCTGGAGGGGTATGCTGGAGGAAAAATGTGTATCATTGGTTTTGAGTTGATTACCAGGTTTTTGTTTTGCTGAGATGGCATATAACGAAGGGCAGGAGGCAGAGTGCTCGGGCACAGGTCAGGTGGTGATGGTGCTGGTGATGGTGGAAGGGAATCATGCGGACAGTGAAGACGGACCACTGACACGGGGTGAGAATTTTGGAGGAAAGAACAGGTGTCCATAGAGGAATTTGATTACATTTTTGTCTCCATACAAAATTTACAATAAAATCTGTATTGCTCACCAGAAGGTGGTGGAGTATATTTGCAAACGCGGTCATCATGAAGGTGCCAGAAGGGGAGCATGGCTGCAGAAGAACAAGAACAAATGTTAAAATAGAAGGAGACATAGCTTATATACTTATAGACACGGGCATTTGGAAACTTGGGACTGATATTATGCACACTGTTCTTGAGCTTTTTCCCATGTAATTTAATAATCTTCTAGAACATTCTTTCTGGGCAAGACTGTGAACTAGTTATCAAAAATCTACTTTTTCTTCCTGGCCTCCTTTGCAGTGAGATGTGGTCAGGTGACTGAGTTTGAGCCAAAGGAGAGTAGAAATAGTTTGTACCATTTCTGGGCCAAAGTTTTTAGGAAGCAGAGGTGCCCCTTCATCCTCCTTCCCCTTCTGCCAGCTTGATGAAGATAATGAGCCCTAGGAGATGGGGGAGCCAAAAGGTGGAAGGAACCTGGTTTCCTGAAAAACTAGTGGAACCAAGTGGGAGAGCCAACTGCTGACCAGAAACACTTGCTTCAGATTGTCATGAGAGTGAAAAATACATTTTTATTTATAACAGCATAGTCTGTCCTACCTCATATGCCATCAGTAGATGCAACTTAATTACCCGATATGCTATTGTTAGACAGTTGGAATGGATAAACTGCATTTTGAGGTGTAAAATTGTGTTTCAGTTCAACTGCCCAGTTGTTGGGTGTAGCAGATAAAATGCTTTTGGCTACAAGTAACAGAAAACCAAATTAAAACTCATAAACAAGGAGGGACTTATTGGCTAACTGGGAGTCCAAAGGTACAGTGAAAGGCTCTGATTGCTACAATGACATGAGGACTCTCTTTCGTCCTACCTCCCTTCTCTTTCACACCCAGTGTGGGTTGCCTCCTAGGGCTAACTCCCTGGTAACCGTAGGAGGCCTGGCAGCAGCGAGGTCCACATGCTGCCTTATTCCTATGAAACAGGAAAGATGGTTTCCCACAATCAACTAATAGCAGCTCAAAGCTTTGTGCTGATTGGCTCATCCCTGAACCAAACTCTGTGGCCACCACAATGGGACTGCCCGTGGTCTAGACTGATCAGGGCTATACGCTGGAGCTGAAGGTAGGCTTGGGCCCAGCCGTACCACATAGCTGTCACCAGTGGTGCTTATTTCTATATAGGGACAGAGAGCCTGGATTGCTCAGATACAGACAAGAAAGTCGCCTGATTCTAGCTTTCTCTGAAACAGACTAAAGCTCCTTTGGAGACACTAAATAAAAATCAGGTAATTTCCCCCTTATATGCATTGAAATATGTCTTTGACAAAATTACTTTCTGCAAAAAAGACAAGAAGATTGAAACCATGAAAGAGGTTGATGATTTAAAGGCAAGGACACAGAGTCAACAACCAGGGGAAAATTAAATGACTTGGAAACAAAGTCCAGATAGCTCAGAAAGAATATTTTATAGGGGGCACTTTTATGGTGGGATGGCACAGAGTAGAAGGAAAGAGGACAGTGGTATATCCTGACATCGTGTGCAGGATATTTAAGTTCAAACTTGTTTCTCAGTCTGTTCCCTCTCTGTTATTGGAATACTTTGCCCACTTATCAAGCAAATTAAGCATGACTGTCAAGGACACAGTATCTATGCTAAGTTCAGGCTACATATGCTGATCTTGGCTCTTCCTCCAGACAGTGTAAATTCTTTTTCCTGGACATCATACCATGTTCTAGAAATAAAAGAGAGGTAGTTAGGTGAACGCTTTTTGCCCTAGTCTGTATTACTCATCTTCTAAGACAGGAATTAGAATGTTTTACGTATTGGTTCAGAGAGGAACTGGGCCAATTATTTTAACGCACACAAAAAATAATTCTTTTCAGCACAGACACTCTTTGATTGACTTAAAACCCCTGCGTGTAAAATCTGCACAAACAAAAGAAACATGAAAAGATCTGCTATAATAAGATTAAGTTCAAATGACAAGGCAGGTGTTGAATTTAAAATTAATTGGTAATGCCAACCCCCAAAATGGTCTAATTCACCTTCTCTGTTGCTTTATAGGGAGAACACAAGCAAGAGAGCCTGTTTTTCTGCCCTAAATCCTTTCCAGTCTTTCTAGTGCAATCCTTAGAATCCAGTTCAATTTCCACTCCTTCCCTGGACTCTTCCTGGACTACTCCAACCCTTGTCTTCAGACTGTTTGGCACTCACTGAAACGGTACCAAAGAATAGGGGTTAAAATCTCAGACTATGATGTCAGACCTGCAATCAACGTAGATCCTCAGTCCGCTCCTGGGACCTGGGGCTCTGCCACTCTGAAAAATGACTGCGAGGATAAAATGAAGTCATGCTTGATGAGAAGCAGTCAATAAATGTCAGCTATTATTAATATGTTAATATTTTATGGAGAGTCTCCTCCCCCTGGCCTGGAGTAACACAACATTGGGCAGATAGTATCTGCTCGACCTATCCCTGTTGCATTGGACGGAAGGGAATTGAAAATGTTTTCCAAAGTGGAGGATGGTTGTAGACCGGGTTGGACAGAAAGGCCAAGGGCTTTTTTTTATATCGAAACACATTTTTTATATCGAGAGGGCAAGGGTCACACCATTCCAAAACGGGCCTGCAGCGACTACTCCATAATGTAGCACGAAGCATCTACCAACTCCAGTGACTGAAAGAAACCCCAGGACCATTGCTATCAGAGAGAGAAGTTAAATAGAGGCTGTGAATGTCAACATACTGTTCAAAAGAGCACTGCAAGTCAGAACTTTCTGTTTGATGGCTGGCCAAACAGAAATTGGGGTCTTGTTGGAATTTCACCATGGGCCAAACTCACAAAAATTTTATTTGTTAGATTGTAATGGGTTTGGAGAGGAGAGGCGATGCTTAACATTTTTAAGGGAACAACAGATTTTCAATCACCTAAGAGTCAATAAATAAGCCACTTACAAAGGATCTTTATGTCTTTGTTAATTGAAACAAATCTGTTAGGCCCTGGAGTGAACAATACAAGCTCACCAGCACTTGTACTTGGCATGATGGAAGTTTATTTCTTTCTCAAACACAAAAGTTGATTGCTTATTCATGGCCAGTGGTAAGAGCCTGGACCAGAAAATGATGTAAACCAGCCTCAAAGCTTTGACTGTTTTCCACTAGGCAAGATCTGGGGAAAGTTACATACTCTCTCCAGGTATCTATTTCCTCATCTGGGAAATGGGAATAATAATTCTCCCTACCTCGAATGGTTGCCATTAAACAAGCCAATCCATGTAAAGAACTCAGCCCAGTATCTGCCATGTAACAACTGTCCAATAAATGCAAGCAATTACAGTAATAATTATTCCACGATTCAGATTTCTTACTATTTTTATTTAGAGCTATCTTCAAGCGCTGTTTAACCACATCTTTGCATGAAATTTGGAGACAGCACTTGGCTGTTTTAAGGAATTTGCATTTTTTTAACCAATAAATCTTCTGACTGTTGCTCTGTGGATATCAAGACAGATGGTGGAGTGACTTACTACAGTTGCATGGCTAGAACCCACGTCTCCCTGGGGCAGGCAATCTGCCCGGGTCTCCCCCTCAAGAACGCTGAGGAGAAGGGTTGTCACGGACACTGTGTAGGAGACGGCAGAATTAGACCCAAAGGTGAGGGAAATTGATATAATTTACAATTGCTTACTTGAGATATCAGCTCCTCTTCCAAACTGAGATGTTTTCCTACCCTCAGCAAAACACACTTCAATTTCTTCTCTGACTTGAGAAAACTTCTATAAATCAAATAACTACCAAATCATCTATGCCCTTGAACCGAATCCGGGAAACCATGAGTTATGATGTTATACACCTAATACAGCAAGAATGAGCTTAAAGTAATGCTCCTTAGAGACCTTGACAGAATAGGTGCTTTTTGTATGTGTTCTCAGGTGATGTCACGGGGGAGCGCCAGGAGTTGTGATGGGGTCTTGAGCAGCGACGGACTGTGCCTCTCATCTGGGCCCTTGGTGAACAAGGACCCCTCTGTGAGGCCACGCTCCAGGCATTTCTGCTTGTAAAAGGAAGCACAGACACTTGACCTGCACGAGGACTGGAATTCCCATGTCAGCCTCGTTATAAGAAGGCTCTAACTCCGGACAGCCCCCGACGGGCCCTAGTGAGCCACCGAGACCGTAGTGAGCGAGGAAGACGTGGTGCCGCCGCCGGGAGCTGACGGTCCAGTGGGAAGGACAGCAGCTAAATTATCGGGCAAACCCGAATTAATTACAACTATAATGAGTACCGTGACGTACAGAGCAGTACTGGATTTTATACTGGGACCTATGGGGGGGTGGGGAGGGAGGGTTAGGCATGAAATTGAAAACACATTTTTTTATATCGAAGTAAGCACAGATACATGATGTGGAACACAAACTTTGCTTCCGTTTTAAAGATAAAGCTGGGGACAGCTGAGAAATAACCCATTTCCCCCGGGTGGGACTGGCTGTGTCTCCCCAGGGTTCGGGGACGAGGCTTCAAGTAGCTTGGTGTGGCTGAGCAGGCAGTTTGAGTAGCCCCGGCTGGGGCACAAGGGCTTGGTCTCTGAGGGTGAAGCCCTCTGAAGAAATGAGGAGGACCTACAGGCCGGCTGGGGGCAGCCCATGGCCAGGAGATACCTGACCCGATCGGCAGCCACCAACTGGCCACAGCTTTCTCAAAACTCTTCATGCAGCTTTCAGACTGTCTTCTCAGACCAGGCTGCCCCTCTTGTTCTAAGTTGTCACCTAATCTTCACTCAGGGCGTGTGTGTGTGTGTGTGTGTGTGTGTGTGCGCGCGTGCATGCAAGAGAGAGAGAGAGAAAGAGAGAGAGAGGAAGAGAGAGGGTGAGAGAATGGGGAGGGGTGGGGGAGACGGAGAAGAGGAGAGGAAACACACTTCTGGCTCACTCCCCTTTCCTTCTGTATTCTGTTCATCCCTCTCTTTGGGCAACTGTCAACTCATCTGCTAGTTCTCTGTTTTCAGTCCATCCCCCTGGACACAGCGGGCTCAAAGGCAGCGGCCAGATAATGTCAGCCACGGATGGACCTTGAGGGCAGTATACTAAGTGAAATAAGTCAGACAAAGAAAGACAAATACTGTATGATCTCACTTGTATGTGGAATCTAAAAAGCTGAACTCACAGAAACAGACAGTAGAATGGTCGTTGTTAGGGAAAGAAATGGGGAGATGTTGGTCAAAGGGTACAAACTTCCAGTTACCAGAGGAAAAAGTTCTGGGGATCTAATGTACAGCATCATGACTATAGTTAATACTGTGCTATATACTTGACAGTTGCTGAAAGTAGATCTTAAATGTTCTCACCACACACACACACACAAAGAAATTATGTGAGGTGATGGATTGTGTTAGCTTCCCTTGCTGTGGTGGTTATTATGCAACATATATATATATATATATATATATATATATATATATATATATA
>NW_022589710.1:42076574-42111906 GCF_004348235.1 Phoca vitulina | reverse complement strand
ATATATATATATATATATATATATATATATATATATATATATAAAATCATCATATTGTACAGCTTAAAGTTACATGTCAATTATAACTCAATAAAGCTAGGGGGAAAACCCCAAAAATCAAAATTAAGAGAGAATGTCCAGATTGGAGGCAAATAGAGACACACCTTACAAGTTGTCTCCCTGACAAGTTTTCCGCAGCAGAGTCCCCCTATCTGTGACACTCAGACTTCACTAAGCATACATCTCTCTCCAATACAATGTGCTTTGGACCAAGATTTATATAGAAAATTTTATTTGTACATCCCCTAAATTCAATATAACATTTTAAACAAAGTGGTATGTGTGCGGGATGGGGGGAGTTCTCTAGTTACTTTCCAAATATAATTGGAAGAATATCAGAATCACATGCAGATGTTGTGAAAGCACTCAGTGTCAACAAAGGGATTGAGTCAGATATTGATGATACTCAGGTCACATGACTACACACATGCAAATATCTGTGAAAAGTCATATTCACTCTTTGGTCATCAGGAAGCAACCTTTGGTGCAACTGACATGCTAATTTGTTACACATAGTTCCTGAAACTGACATGCTAATTTATTACACATATTGACATTGTTCTGTATTTTAGGAAATTGGTTGGTAGTGATGAATTGATAGGAGAGGAGCTGCTGTAACATTTCACTCAGTGTCTGGTTTTTAGGAAAGTTCTTGATGGTAAATGAGAAATGCTTGTATTCACAACCAGTAGTACAAAGGATTAATATCAAGAAAATATATCAAAGAGCTCATTCAAATGTGAAGGGAAAAACAACCACTAGAGAATGGGTAAAGAGTGGAAATGGACAACTCAGAACAGAAAAAAATGTGAAATTAGACAATAAACACAAGCAATACTCAACCTCATGGATAAAGAAGGAAACGCATTAAATACAATAAAATAATGAACTACCACTTTTAAATTTTATCATATCAACCAAAAAAAGAAAAAGTTTGATAATATTAAGAGTTGTTGAAGATGTAGGAAATCAGGCTCTTTTACATTGCTGATGGCTGTGTGTGAAGGCATTTTTTTTCAGATTTTATTTATTTATCTGAGAGAGACAGAGATAGTGACAGAAATAGAGAGAGCATGAGCTGGGAGGAGAGGGAGAAGCAGGCTCCCCACTGGGCAAGGAGCCCGATTGGGATTTGATCCCAAGAACCCAGGATCATGACCTGAGCCGAAGGCAGATGCTTAACCAACTGAGCCACCCAGCTGTCCTGATGAAGGCATTTCTTAAGGCAAATTGGCAATATCTTTTAAAGCTGTCATGTACACATGCTCTACTTTAACAATTTATTTCTAGAAAACTGTTACTCAGAAATACACGTGTGCACAAATATATGTGTCTGTATGAGGATAATTATTGTGGCATTATTTATAGTAGCAAACAATTTTGAAAATATCCAAAAGTACACCAACAATGTAAAGATATTACGGCATGAAATGCTGCACAGTTGTTAGAAAGAGCAGGATAGTCTTATATGTACTGAAGTGGAAAGGTCCCTGAGACATATGAAGTGAACAGAGAAAGTTGCAGAGCAATATGCGTAATATTCCATGTTTATGTATATGCCTCTCCCTATATAAATACAAATAAATAAATGGAGAGAGAGACACACAAATATGTAAGAAAACGGACTGAACTGTTGAGAGCAGTTACCTCTGGGAAAGAAGTCATCCTAGGAGGAGGTGGTGATGTGTTCTCATTCACTAAACGTTTCAGTTTCTTTCCTGTGTCACGCTCTTCTCTGTAGGAGGATATATCCCCATGCTGTTGATCTTAGGAATGGCTATATGACTTGCTTTAGTCAGAGAAGTGATGTTGGTCACTTTTGTGCTGAGTTCTGGAAGTCAGGGCACCATTTGCCTTGTCCTTTTCTTTCTGCCACGAGATTGACAATGCTCCAGATAGTTAGGTTTTTCCATCAGCTTTGGTTCTGGAGTGAAGGCAAGAAACACCGCGGTAGGGGACTCAGAGAAAACATGCAGTGTGAATAAGAAATATGCAATTGTGGCTACAGGCCACTGAGATTTGGGGATGTTTGTTACTATAGTATAATGTGACCTATTCTGACTGATACAAAAAGAGGAAGACTTCTACAGGTTTTTCTCTGTGTGTTTCTCTATTGCCTGAGCATTAAATATGTGTATGTGTATATATATTCATGTATTACTTGTATAATAAACTAGTTTTAAAAAATTGACATCTTCGCAAAATGACTTACAAGTGACTGCATGTCAAGGACCTATGGGATTGTTGACAAATAAAAATTGTGAAGTTCAATCCTAGGATTCCAAGGGCAATGTTGAAGTGCCTGCCTGAGACCAGCAGGCCGATACACCATGGCTACAGGCTACAGTGCTGTGAAAACGTGGTAGTTAGTTGGACATGTAAGAATTCTTCTTGTGTACAGTAGTGGGGGAGATCAGGGCAGGAAACAGCTACCCACTCAACCACAGGGTCAAAGGCATCCCAATAAACAGTGAGACCACAGTGATTGCTTTTTTTTTTTTTTTAAGATTGATTTACTTTAGAGAACGAGAAAGAGTGCATGAGTGGAGGGAGGGGCAGAGGGAGAGGGAGAGAATCTCAAGCCAACTCCATGCTGAGCACAGAGTTCAGTTGCAGGGTTCAACTGCAGGACCCTAAGACCATGACCTGAGCTGAAATCAAGAGTCGGCCACTTAACCAACTGAGCCGCTCAGGTGCCGCGCAGTGATTGCTTTTATAGCTATTGAAAGACACTGTTCTTCAGCAGTAAAGAGAGAGTGACAATTATTGCTGACTCACAGGTGTCTGAATATGTCTGTTTCTTTGGATGTATCCTGAACACAAAGAATCTGACAACACTGATCCAGAAATTAGAGTAAGTCATTGCATGTAGACGCTTATTTCCTAGTGGCCGCTGTCCCTTTCCAGACTCTCCACACTCACTCAGAGACTGAGCCCCTCCTCTCGGTAGGTACTCTAATTGCAGTCAGCAGTACGGGTACCATCTTTGTTCTCAAACTCACAGCCATGCTGAGGCAGATCCATGACAACTCTACACCCAGAGGCAGGGCTAACAATAACAGCAGTAGTAACTCTTTCTCAAGGAAGTGGTAGTTTCCAAGCACGGTGCCAGGTATACAATTTCTAAGTCTCAAAAAAGATCCTGCAAGCCAAGTATAACTACCCCTACTTTTTCAGATGAGAAAATGGAAGCTGAGAGAAATTAAGGAACCCTCTTCAGTTCTGACACGCAGTAGATAGGGGTCAGTCTCAAGGTCTTTTTGTTGTCTACAGCAAGTCATCTCCTCTTAAAGGGAGGTATTAATAATAGCTCAGGGCAGGGGGTGGCTAAGCTTCGAATCCGAGCTTTAACATTCAGAGTACCGTGCAGAGATCCAGCCTCTTGCTTCTGCTGTCCTCAGAGAGCGAGGCAGCGCCCTGGTTAGTGGCCAGCCCAGCAATCTGACTTAGGTTAGTTATGGTTAGCATTCCTCCCATTTCTGCCTGTACCACCTCCTTCTTCTAGTGCTGGAAGTAAACATCTTGTTTGCTTGAGGCATGAGGGTGGGGGTGAGGGAAGTCTTCACAATAGCTCTGCTGTTGTGCAAAGGATTCTGGAAGAGGCAGATCTAGTTGTGGTGACACCGGGGACTCCAAGGTCCAACTCCTCAAGTCCCTTCTGTGACTGAGGTTAGGGAATTGGTCACAGCTATTTGCCCTCAGCTCAGTACCCTGTTTAACATTCTTCCTGGTTAAGCACTCAGCACAGAGAAATGCCCTAAGAAATCTAACTCAGGTCTGTTCTCAGTTACTTAAGGAAGTTTAACCTGAATGAGGATATGGCAAGGCTCCCAGCCCCAAAACTGCTTTCACATAGGGCTCGTTTTCCCACTCAGCAGGAGAGTAGAGAACAGTAAGTGGAGAAGGTTTCACCAGAAGAGCCTAAAAGAGCCTGAAAGACCCCAAACAAGAGGCCTTGGGGATGGTCTCCCTTCCTGGGCTCAGCTCTGGGGCTGAGGGTGCTGGGCTCAGTTGCCCTTGTGTCCATGATTCGACAAGGTCCCCCGAGCACCCAGGATAGAGCCAGGAGCTGCTTAGCCAGATGAGAGAAATTCTAGACAACCTACAGGATGGCAAGTCAGATTCCGGTGAGTGGCTCAGCTCCAGACTGTGCATGGAAGTAAGGAAAAAAGACTTGGCCCTGGGGTCAAGCACGGTGCTGAAAGGAGAATAGGAACTAAGTGTTGAATGAATAAAAACACAAACAAGGTGTACAGGGAAGGACATGCTCATTGGAAAACTCTATATACTGGATGTTTTCACAGTCTTTGGAGGGCCTGCTTTCTAGAAGGCTCATACTGAGGTAAATTCATGTGACCTCTGGTATTGTCTTAGTCAGTTCAGACTGCTATAACAAAATACCACAGTCTGACAGATTTCTCACAGTTCTGGAGGTTGGAGTCCAAGATCAAGGTGTGGGCTAGGTCAGTTCCTTGTGAGAACCCTCTTCCTGACTTGAAGCTGGCCGCCTTCTCCCTGTGCCTTCACATGATGGAGGTAAAGAGCTCTGGCCTCTCCACCTCTTCTTATAAGGATGCCAGTCCCACTATGGGAGCCTCACCCTCATGACCTTATGTAAACCTAATCACCTCCTGAAGGACCCCTCTTCCAAATACCATCACAATGCAGGTTAGCCATTCTCGTGGGACATAAACATTCAGTCCATAACAGTAGTGTATTAAGATTACATGTTTGGGGGACCTGCTTTTGTACAGAAGTTTGATCACTGAGGTCGACAGAATTCTAAGACAGCCCCCAAGATTCTTGCCCCCACAGTGTGCATGTCCTGTATAATCTCCTTCCTGGAGATGGGTGGGCCTGACCTAATCAGTTGAGCTCCTTAAAAGAGAGTCTAGAGGTCCCAGATGGAAGAAGGCAGAGAGACTGGAAGCATGAGAGAGATTTTGCTGGGGCCTTGAAGGAACTAACAGCTATGTTGTGAGAGAGCCTGTGGAAGGGGACATATGGTGAGATGTGGGAGGCTTCTAGGTCCTGAGGGCAGTGCCCAGAGATAGCCAACAAAAAAATGGGAACCTCAGTCCTACAACCAAAGGCAACTAAATTCTGCCCAAAGCTATGTGAGTGCAGAAGAGGACCCCATGCTTCAGATGTGGTTCCTCCCAGCCGACACCTGGATTTCAGCCTCCTGAGACCCGGAGCAGAGAACACAGCCACACCATGACAGGGTTTCTGATCGACAGACCTGAATGATCATAAATCTGCACTGTCTCAAACCAATAAAGTTTACCGTAATTTCTTACACAGCATAGAAAACTAATACAATTTCCTTTCTGCAACAGATCAGTCTACACCTCCGGGTCCCTTTGTCTTCTTAAAAACAGCTTCTATTTGGTTGTTCATTACATTTCCCCCCTATATGAATAAACCACTTCCTTTCCATTTTCTTTTTCTTTTCTACCGGTTCCTTCGGGAATTTACATAGTAATTAAGATCCGCTGTGCACACGCTGTTATTTTTAACACTATTTAACACAGAAAGCTCCATTACCTCCTTCCTAACCTCTACAAAGCATTTCCAGGGCACGCATCACTGTGAGGCTGTTGTCTTCCTCCTTCTCAACCAGTGTTGGGGGCCCCCAAAGATGAACATTGTGTTTATTACGTTAACAGCGAGACAGAAGCCCAAACAACCTGCTGCTGGGCTTTTAAATACAGCAGCAGTCTCTTCTGGGCTTGATGAAGAGCCACTTCAAATGTCTCCTAATTTCATCAAGTTTCTGGTCTATAGAATAAAAAGTCTAAAAATGGCTCTCAACGTATTTAAGTGCACTCACAGGACCCCCCCCCCCCCCCCCCAGCTACGCTGCCGCACGCGGGCGAGCGGGCCCTCGGGGCTGTTGGGCTTTGCAGGCAGCCTCTCAAGGACTGTTGCCCGGGTGTGAGATGCTGTCGGGGAGAAAATGGGGAAGGCACGGATGTGGAGCCGTCCCAGGCCCGCACCACAGTCATGTGACGCAGTGGCAGCGTCCTCCCTCCCTCGGTTCCCTGTTCTCAATGGCCGGACCATTAGCGGTTGTATTCATGCAGAGGACTCTTCGCTGCATTTGAGAACCCACTCGATCTGGAGGCAATGTCCCGGCTTGGGCAATCCATTGAGTAAAGTCTGTGCGGCTTCCTTGGACCACCCCAGGTCGGTTTTATTCTCAGGCCCCAACTCCCCCCTTCAGTGCCTCTCACCTCCCCCTTCACCCGAATCTCTGGGTTTAGCCCGCGGGAAAAGAGTGCCTCTTTCCTCACTTCCAGCCACCTCCTGGGCTGACTGGCTGGGCTCCTCTCAAATCCACAGTGTGGCCGGGGAGATGGACCCCACCGTTTGGCCAGTCCACTTCTAGAGCAGGAGGGTGAGGACACAAGCGCTGCGAGTGGGGGAAGGGTGCGTCCCCGGCAGAAAATCAGCGTGCTGTTACCAGAAGAGGGTGGAATGGATGCTGGGTGGGCCAGAAGAGGGTGGAATGGATGCTAGAATAGGGCACCTGAGGCCCTCTAGCCACCTGCCCTATTCTAAAGCAGGATAGGGTTGGGAACACTTCCGGCCTGGAGAGGCAATCGGGTCCAAAGGATCTCTGCCCCCTCTATGCTTCCACTGAGCCACCCAGAATCCTACGCGTTTATCTGTCCATGTATATGCACCTCACCCAGCTCACCAGCCCACAAGTAGGATCAAGGTATACATTTATAGCACATTTTTTTTCTCTGCCTGGGCCCTCCAATTTCCTCGCACCCTCAAGGTGGTAGGAATTTCTGTGCCCCTGAACTACATGCAAAAGAAAAGTACCGATTTGTTTTGCCCAATGTTATTTATATTGGGATCTATTTTAAAACCACTCTAATATAGAACAGTACACTTTAAAATGTATCCTAGTGGGATTATCTATTTGATTAATGATACTTAAACCATTAATTTTATATTTAACCTAAGGAATGTGATTGATCCATTTATGTATTAAACTTGTATTTATTGAATATTGAGTAAGTGTTGGGATCCAAGGGAAACAAAGATATTCGACACTTCTCCTCCAAAAATTTACAATCTAGTAGATAAAATAAGTGCATAGCACAAAAATAGGAAATACGGTTCTATGTTAGAATCCATCTGTTTCTTTAAAAAGACAGCTTACTCTATGTTCACCTAACTCGTAGCTTGAGGGGTTTAACTGAAATTAGGAAAGGTTCTGCTCAGGTATCTGATATAAAAAAGGCCACTTGGCAGCTCTGAATTTCAGGAAAGATTCTGGAAGTTGGGGAGAGAGCTGTAGTGTTGAAAGGAAGCCTTTTGCTTCAAAATGAAGAATCTCTTGACCGCTCTAAAAGAAGCTATGTGAAACCCAATGAAGAAAATGACTCAATCCTTCTTGATTGTTTGGCTTTTAACAAGAGCAAGGCCTAAGGGAAAGAACAACACATCGGATTATCAATGGCACATTAACCATTTGGAGAACCTGCTGGTCAATAGATTGTGCAAAAGAACCCATTAAAGAAAATTAGTCATATGAAGTCGGATCAGAGTACAGGTGAGGGGATACGTACTGGGCCTTAACAGTGTCTGCTGAAGTCACATCGTGGGTCCTGAGTTTGAACATCTCTAAGAAGGGCCCTGGTCGGCCTCTCTTTGGTCAAATGACTCTCTTGGACTGGTTAACTGGGGCCCAGGGGAAAGGTTATGTCATACAAAAGAGCTGATGAGTCTCTAGAAGCCATGCTTGGGTGGGGAAGGAACTGTGCAGAGGGTACACCACCTGGGGATGGGGTAGGGGTGGGGGTGGAGAAGAGCTGGTCAGACAAAATCATGGGTCCGGCCTGCCGGAAGTTAGCTGGGGACATGTCAGTAGCTCAACTTCCATTTCCTGCCACTCAGCATTGAGTTACTCTTGCTGCTTCTAGGGCTCAAATATTAAGCCTCCGCTCTAAAGCACAAGCCAAGGATGAGGCAACAAATCCCTGCTTGGACTGCTGAAGCTGGGTAATGTCTTCAGCCCCGTACCCCGTGAGTCCCCACTTGTAGAGCCTGCCCCAGTCACTCAGTCTTTCTCGAACTGGACCCCTTAGCTGCTGGGGTCCTTACCCTGCACCTGGCCTGTGTTCCAAGCTTCGCCATGTCCTGGCGGGCATCCCTGACGCTTCCCGGATCCCACGGCTGCCCCCTTCCGGCTGCAGTTCACCGAGGCCTGCTTACCCCTCCACAAAGGCTGCCTTCAAGACAAAGCTCCGTGTGAAGGTTTTGCAGAGCTCTGATGGAGGAGTGAAATAAGAGACTGAGGGAGTCAGTGTTCCCGGAGGCAGTCAGCACCAAAGCATTCTGGGAGAGCTGGGTGACACCAAAAGACCATCTGGGGACTTCTTACTTTTTTCCTGACTTCCTCTCCTCTCCATACTCCTGGCATAGGGAATTTGAGCTGGCTGGAGTGGGTGAGCGTGGTGAAATATGGAAAAAAAAAAAAAAATCAAGTCAAGACTTGACAGCCTCAAACCCCAGAATAACAAAATCTTACTGTGGATCCAGCTGTAGATATTTGGCTAGTTTAGAAGACTGCTTGAAAGCTACATGCAATGTACAAATCACAAGGCAAGCAACAGTCCGCCCTCCAGCACTTTCCATCTTCCTGGAGGCGACCCTTCAGAAACCTGCATGGGGGTCTTTGCCATCTCCTGCCCTTCCTAGGGGACTATAGGGTGAAAAGAGGCCATGAGCCAAGCCTGCCAGTAGACCAGCAGTGCCGATTACTTCTTAGACCAGCAAAACCCCCTCTGAAGTTGTAAAAAGACAGCCTAGCATCTGTGCAGTTTCCAGAATTCCCAGGGACGACCTCTGAGACAGAGGCCACAGCCCATGTGTCAGACCAGAATGCTAACATGGCAGCATCGGAAAGGTTTCTCCTACTCTCTAGGGGGTGGAGAAATGATCAAAACATCCAGTTTTTAAAACTCCAGGAATATGAGGAGGCATCAATCTCTAATCCCTGGTCTTTAGAAAAAACATCACGAGACTTTTTTTTTTTTTTTTTAACGCTAACTCTCAAAAGGAAGGGGGTGGCTGAGATGGTGCTAAAGCCCCAGACATTTCTTTGTTCTTTTTGTTCCGAGTGTAGACAGTCAACTGCCGGGCTTTGGTGGAGGCAGTGTGGCACAGTAGGAAAAAGATGGATCTAGAAGGCAGGCAGCCGGGAGGGATCCCAGCTGGGCATTTCTTAGCTGCGTGACCTTGGACAGTTTGTATGAGCTTTTGAGCCTTAATTTCCCTAATCTAGAAAATGGACACACTAATAGAATCTCCCCGATGTGAGAAATTAAACAAACTCGCAGACTCTCAGCTCATTGCTTGGCGCACAGGGGAATCTGAGGAAGACAAGTGTTTTGGGAGAGGGAGAGGGTAAAAGGTGGAACAGGGTGAAAGCAGGATCTTAGGAAGGTGTCATGACTGAGCCACACCCATGTCACAGAAAGATCTTTGAGGTTCTGCCTTCGTCAGGCTCATCCCACACCAAGCATGGGCCTCCTGGAGAGCAGGCCTTCAGGAAGTGTTTGCTACCTGGGCCTGGGCCCCGGTGAGGGAGAGGCTTGCAGGAGGGGAAGGCAGGCAGGCGAGAAAGGACGGAGAAGCAGGCGTGAGGCAGCGGTGGGGATGAAGGACAATATGGTGACAAAGCCTGAATGGTGGAAAGTGCCCTGTCTTTAGAGCCCCATAAAATTAATGGACTTGTGATAGAATCATTTCCAAAGTGCTTTGGAAGCCAGATGGACACTTATGTCATTGTTTTCACTGCAAGCTTAAGTGAAAAAAATGAGCCCCATTCCTGCCTGCAGGGAACGTTCTGGTTCTGCCATCGTTTTTGCCTTTCTCTGTCTAGCCTTGCTGAGATGGGGCCTTCCCAGACGCCCTTGTGACTTGCTACCTGCTCTGTGAGGCTGTCTGGGCAGCTAGTGCGGGGGAAAGTGCTTCGAGGTAGAGTGGGGCAGGGAGGGCCCACCCACACACATCCCACCTCTCCTGGCAGATGGGCGCAAAACCTCAAAAGCGAACCAAATTCTGAGGCTCGGCGCCTGGGGCAAGGGGGCTTTGAAGCCTGTCTGAGGAGCCATAGTTAGACATGACCGTCGTTGGAGACCCAGACCGCTGCACAGATAGGTTAATGGCTGGTGTGGGGAGGAGAAAACACCAGACCCAGAGATATGGCAGGGTCCTCCACCCTGCTTTGCATCTCACCCTCTGTTGGGCCCATTAACCTGTCTGGACCTTCATTTCTCCCCTGCAAGCGTCCCTGACCCCACCTGTGGTTAAGATGACCTTTAGCCTGTCTTCCCAAGCTCTATGGCCCAGATTTTTACCTGGCATGGATTTCACCCTATCTGGCATGACATTTCTTTTTATCCTTTAGTTAATTGTGTATACAACTCTTGATGCAGCAGATTATAAGCTCTTCGAGGGCAGGGATTGGTGGGAAACACAGTTCATAATTATCCATTTTTATTCACTCAACAAGTATTGGCCAAGCCCCCCAGGGACTGTGCTAAATGTCTAAAAATGGAGCAGTGAGCAACTCAGATGAAAATCCCTGCTCTCAGAGTTTTCCTTCTGGTGTGGAAGGCAGATAATAATGACAAAACATAACCTAAGCAAGAAAAATAAAAGCAGGGCTCCTGCATCACACAACTCCAGGGGGCGCTATTCCTACAGAATACACTGCTAATGGTGCTCCCTGGATTATGCAAGAGCAGTTGCGCTGGTGATAGGCTATCCCCAGGGTCTGGCCCAATGCCTGATACGTGGTAAGCATTCTGGCAACATTTATTAAAGAGTAAGTAAAGGTGTAAATGAGTGGTCTTTCTGCATGCAGTAACATCTTTTCATATCTGACTATATCCATTTTTCTCTCCTTTCTGCATATGCTTCTTGCATGCTCCTGCTTGAGGTTAGGCAGGGCCATGAAACTAAGTCTGTTCCGTGACCAGCAGAAGTGCCAGGATTCACTTCTGGGCGGGTGCCTGGCCCTCTCCAGCTTTTTCTGCTGCTGCCCCAGTGACCAAGGTAGCTACAAGATGTGGATTCTCTATCATCGGAGCCCCTGATTCAGAATTCGGAGTGATTCTGTGGAGAACAGATCTTCAGAGGAATCATTTGCAGGCTAAGCCTTTGTTATGTTCCGTTAAGGCACAGAGACTTTGGGGTTGTTTGCTCTCTCGGTAGATACTAATCTATTCTGACTAATGCTCCCACCCGCTGATGAGCTCTTTCAAGTTCAGGCCCCTGGGCCAGTTATTGGGCCCAGCACAGGGGTGATCAGCAAATGCTAAAAACAAAACCTGATAGACAAAAGAGTAATGCACATTGATGATTAAGTATTATCAGTGCCTTTTCCTTCAGCTGGAATCCCTCAGCTCTTCAGTAATGGACTCCAGTGGGCCCTGGGCCTGGCCACCTTGACCGGCTTGTTCACTGCCAATGGGTGGGTTTCCTTCTACCCCCAAGGTCCTCTCTGCAGTGGGGGAGGTAATGCTGCCCTTTTCCACATAGGAAAAAACACACCAGTTTCTTTCCATGGGATGCAAACAATCTGGAGGAAGGGCATGATTTAGGAAAACTCTAGCCCCCCACCCTGTTGAGCAATTGGGGTCTTTGCCCATCCAAGCCCCCCAATGTGGCTCACACAAAACAGAGAGAGATCCTCACAGCTGTGCTCTGAGTATGGTCAGAGATATGGACCAAAACATTCCCTTCCTCCCAGCGTCAGGAAGACACTGCTTGAATCCATTTCCTTAGACCAGGGATGATCAAACCTGGCATGTATCTGTACCTGGAGGGCTTGTGCAAACAGTCTGTCAGCCCTCACCTCCAGAGTTTGAGACACAGTGCATCTGGGGTGGGGTTTGAGAATTTGCATTTCTAGTAAGTTCCCACATGATGCTGCCGCTGCTGATCCATCCCTTAGACTGTGATGCTCGGTCTCTCAAAGCCAAGGTTAAGTGTGATACCTTGAGAGTAACACTATAACCTGCTACCATCCATTAACGGTAGAGGATGCATGCCTTCTTTCAGATTACCCAGATCGGGAAGAGGGAAAGGTAAGTTTCAGGGAGGGGAGGGGAGGGCCTGGGAAAGAATCCAGAGTGAGGGTTGCTGCCCAGAGGGGAGGCAGACGTGTATCATACAGGAAGGTCCCGGGATGAGAGCCAGGAGGAACCTGGGGCCGATCTGGGCGCAGAGGTGGCCAGGGAAAACATGTTTGAGAGCTGGTCATTGGGTGGTAAAAAGAGCACTGGACTTGGAGTCCGGAAACTTGCAGTCCTCTCCCATAGGGCCTTGCAGCTGCTGGCCGCCGCCAGGGTGAGCCGCTCTGGAGGCACCTGAAGCCGATCTCTAACGTCTCCCACTGGTAGAGCCCGCCCAGTTTCTGTGCCCAGGGCACCATCTGCACCAGGCCTGAGACCCAGCGCGGGAAACCTCCAGACAGCGCAAAGCGCTCTGCCACCTTCTTGCCGACTTCTCGCCCGCGCTCCTGGCAGGGTTGTGCTGTGCCAAGGGTTAGCGTGGGTGGCCGTGACTCACTCAGCCTCGCGGGGAAGCAGATGCTGCCAGTGCTGCCACGGAAACAGGCTAAATCAATCCCAGTCCCCGTAGGGGGCAGAGAACAAGCTGCCTGCAGCCCGTGAGTCGGGGCCGCCCTGGTTCCGCCGTGGGTGCAGCCGGGGAAGCAGCGAGCACAGCCCGTACCGGGCTGGCCACGGCTCTGCCCCCGGAGCTGGGCTGGGGCAGCGGCAACAGGAGCTGGTGCAGGGACTGGAGCATGTGACCAGGGGCAGACGGGAGGCTGTGTGTGCTCGGGGCACCGACTGTGGGATGTTTGTGCTTATTGGGGTGGGGGGAAGAGATGACACCCTCACTCTTGACTCCCTGCACTTTTTGGAAAGGTCTAACTCCTCTGAAGCTGCTCCCTTACTAGACAATGTGGAGCTGCCCTCCCTCCCAGCTGGCCAGAAATATTACCACCACCCCCCCACTGAGAAGGGGAAACTGAGGCCAGAGGTTGCAATGACCTAAGCAAAGTCCCACAGCTTCCAGAGGCAGAATCAGGCTGGGCTCCCGGTATCCTGAACACTGGATCCTCATTGTTTCCACTGGACACTGCCTCCCCAGGAAACAATCTGCTGGGCTTTGGGCAGTTTGCTTTGTCATGAATATCTGCTCTTCAAAGCAGTGGGTAGTGCCATTAATAACACACTCTGCTTTTCCTAAGAGCAGCAGTGAGTCTCCAGCCAGCTCGCCCCACCTTCATCAGCTCCTAAGCTGGGCCAGTGAGTTTCCACTGGCCCTACCAACTAGCCAGCGGAAACCCCGAGTTTCCTGTTCGCCCCATATCCTATCATTACTGAGTTAGGAACAGAGCCAGAGCTGGGTGTCCTGGGTTTGTAGACCAGCTTCCCCCATCCCCTACACGGGGGTAGGGGGAATGTCCTACCTGGTGATTCTCGTGCCATTTCCCCAGGTGCCCCCTTTCTATTCCCAGCAGAGGCTCACAACTGGGTGTGGTGGCATCCGCACATCTTTATGCCCGGAGGCCCCTCAGCCCCACCACAGCCACTGCCCCCTTCCCCAAGCCCCCTGCTGCGGGGGGCGGGGTGGCTGGGAGCAGCCTTCCGCTTCCTTTTCATGGTGGAGTAAAGGCCTTTCCCTGCCCTCCCTGTGTCTTTGATCCGTCGTGTCCTTTCTCCTAATTGCTCAACTTCGGCCTTTCTGTGAGCTCCTCCTCAGTCTGTAAACATGCTTCTGTCTCTCTCATGAGAAAAAGCAATGAAACGAACAGGTCACTCTCCTTCCCTAACCGAAGAGCTGCTTCTTAAAGTGGCCTGAGGTTGTCCTCTCCCCTTTCCTACCTCCAGAGAGCTCCAAGTGTCTCCCTGGGAAGCCCCGCTCTTCCTCCTCGCTGGCTGCCCCGCCACCTGCTGGTGTCCCCTGCCCTCCACCCCCTCCCCCGTGGTCATATCAACACCTGAGGCGGTCTCTGATATCCCCAACCTGTCTGGACCTCAGGGCACCAGAGAGGGCTGGGGTCCTCCCACCCCTGCCACCAGGCATCTTCTCTCCATCAAGCAGTTAGACTTGTGCTCAGCCTTCCGGACCCACCCCTTGAGCTCCAGCCTTTGCCCTCTTTACCCTCCCCTGCCCCCAAACCAGGCTCTCCACCAGTCTATAGGACCAGCTAAAAAAAGGGATATCTGTTATCCCCTTCATCTCTTCCGGCTTTTTCCCTACCAAAAATATTTTATCCTCCCCAAGTTAAAGGAGACAATCTCCCCTGCTTGGGAGAGAGACAGGCAAGGACTGGAGGGTGTGTAGGGTGGGGAGGAGAGCAGGGGGCTCCTGCAGGGGCGCTGGGAGCAGGAGCCTACAGCCAACAGGGCCCTTCTGCACTGGGTCAATTCTTACGAAACGGAGCAGAATCCTAAAAAAAGAGACCACTACAGGGTAGAAGGAGAGGGTCTCATTCTGTCTTGAAGCTGAAGGGTAGCTTTGAAAGAGGTGGGAGAAAATATTTCCTTTGATCATAGTCTAAGAACCACCTGGAAGGCCGGGCGGACTCGTCTCTTTGCCGGGTCAGATGTCCTGTGAGGGCACCACGCCTCCCTGCCTGAGCACCTGCACCACGACGGCGAGTGGCCCACCCCACAGCCGCCCTCCTCCCTGTGCCACTCTGCAGGGCAGGGAGGTGGCTCCCACTGGAGTCAGCCCGCTGAGGCCCAAGGCAGAAAGGGCCTGTGCCTTCCGTCAATGCACTATGTGGACTCTGAAGCTCTCAACTCAAGGTGCCCCTGAAAATGGCAAGGCAATTCTCTGACACCAGAGCCCAGGCTGTCCGCTGGCCAACTTCCATCCCAGGAGAAGACTTGGCCAGGCTTCTGGAAACGGCACAGAAAACCCAAAACACTGAGCAGCCCCACATAGATTCTTTCCAAAGCCGCTTGGCATTCACCAAAATGCAGACTGTCACATTTCAGAGGGGACAGTCCTGCTTGCTTAGGCAGGACTACTATCAGATGACCCACCTGTGAGGCTTGACGAGTTCCCAGAGCAGAAGGCTCCCTGAGGGACTAGGAATCTATAGAAGGGACTTTGGGAAATGGAAAGGTCTTCCTGATTTTGATCTGAAATCTGCCTCCTTGTAACTTCCACCCACCTGATTCCGCTCACTGGTCCTTAGAAGAAAATGTCTCATCACGCATCGAATTGGTCTTACGGTAGGTAGCTAGAGGAGGCGAGGATGGGCTTGTTTGCCTCTTTTCTAGAATGAGGATGCCTCGGGAGGCCAAGGGGGTTGTGAAAAAGCTACAGGGGGAGCTGGTGAGAGAACGAAAGTGTCTCCACTCTTCAGGCCAGTCCCTTCCATTAACCTGCGGTTCTTCATCCTTGCCAGGTGTTTCTGAGCACCTACCACACACATCTGGAACGCTGGAAGCCTAGGACCCCCTCGCCCCTTTCCAGAGAGTCCTCAATTCCAGCTTGTCCAGTGTGTACACACACACACACACACACACACGCGATTCACAGCACATGCTCAGCCAGCAGCTGGGGTGGCTCATCTTCACCCAGGAAGGTCAGTCTGGAAAACCAGGTTTCTTCCTTACTTTCAGCTGCACACACACCCCCTCCCCCCCACCATAAGCCAACAGGCAGGAAAGGGACCGTGTGGAGAAGCTGCTCTTAATCAAAGAGAAGGGCCTGAACTTGAAGGAGAAGGGCCTGGAGAAGAGTTTGGGAATGACAGCCGTCAGCGCCGGGCTTGGAAAGACGGCAGAGAGAGAGCTCGTGGGTGTGTGGGTGGAGGGTGCTCACCGGCGCCAGGGCTGAGTCGTGTGGCAGCAGGGAAGGCGGGGAGCAGGGCCCCGAGTGGTGCCAGAGCTGCAAACCAGAACCGCAAGGCCTGGTCTCCACAAAGGCAGGTCCTAGCAACTTCCAAGCCCTTGGCCGGGCTCCACCCCCAGAGATGTGCCCTCATCCTTCTTAAAGGCACGGTGCTCCAATTCCCGTGTCCGGCTGAATATCCAGCCCGCAGCATTAGTGCTCAGTCCTCCAGGCTTCGTTTTCTCTCCCTTGGGTGGCAACATTGACTCTACCAAATCCTTTAGGCAAGAGAGACCCAGGCTCTATGCTCTGCAGCTTGTGGATGCAAGAACTGACATCTTCTCTCATGGACCAAATGTGTCTCTGCCCACCCCCAAATTTGTATGTTGAGGCCCTACCCCTCAGTGTGGTTGGTATTAGAAGGGGGGGCCTCCGGGAGGTAATTAGGTTTAGATGCGGTCTGGAGGGTGGAGACCCCATCGTGGGATTAGGGTCCAAAGAAGCAGTCAGACCAGAACTTTCTCTTGCCGCCATGTGAAGACACAGAACGGCAGCCCGGCGCCTGTGAGCCAGGAAACGGATCCTTGACCAGGAGCCAAATTTGCCAGCGCCTTGATCTTGGACTTCCCAGCCTCCAGAACTGAGAGAGAGAAATGCCTCTAGTTTCTAAGCCACCGGATCTGTGGTATTCTGTTAGAGCAGCCTGAGCTAAGACAGCCTCTCAGATGCTCAGAAGGAGAATCTGCAGAGATTTGGTAACCCAAAGAGCACTGCAGAGAAGGCCAGATGTGCCAAGCTCCGTTCCTCATGGTGGAAGGGGCAGGGAAAGAGAACTGTCATCTCTGTGAAGGCCGCCTTTAGCCCTGATCTCTGGCTGTCACCAAGCTGAAGGGCGAGTGTTGGAATCCAGGGCTCCCAATATGGATCTGACGAAAGATGGTTCCAGAAGAGGTGAATATACCCAAGTAATAGTGGGCTGTGGAATTCCAGACAGGTGCAAAATGAAAGTTAGACCCAGGCACTCGTCCCGTCTTTGCCACGAATAGCTGTGCAGCCTTGGGAAATCACCGCTCTTCTCTGAACTTGGGTTATTTCATCTCCCACCTGAGGGTAAAACCTGGTCAGCTCCACCTTCTTCAAGGAGGGCTGTAATCTGACATATATGAAGGCACTTTGAAAAAAATGTAAATAGAAGGATGAATTTTTTTTTGAGAGAGAGAGAGAGAGAGAGCGCATGCTTAGTTAGCACTGGAGAAACCAAGAAAGGCTTCAGGGAGGAGGAACCAAGGAGGAGCCAAGTGGCCTGGACAGATGCCATTCATAATGACAGTTTCATCTGGGCCAAGGCAGAGAGTTCCTATGTGAGATACCGGGAGGAGACAGGGACACTAGGAGGCTGAGTCAGAGGGCTGGATACACAGAGGCATACAGGACCATAGACAGATCCCTAGCCCAGTGGAGCCAGGGTAAGAGGCTCAAGTCAGCGTTGCTGAGCCTAGAGCCCAGACCAGGTAAGGGTAGAATCTGCTTGCAGATAGGTCCAGAGTAACTAAGCCTTCCAGGTGAGCCATGGATCCCCAGCCTATAGTTTTGGCTCAGTGTCACAGGCCATGGGATGTGGGGGCACGTGGGATGAGCCTACTGACTGAAAGGACCAGGTGAAGTGCAGACAGTGGGGAGGATTTCAGGATGTGGAGAGATCCTGGGTGATGGGCGGGAAGGGAGTGGGCTCAAGTTCCAGCAACGGTATGGTGACATGACAGGCCCGGGCTGGGAAGACAAAGTCTGGAAATGTGGCCCAGTGTCATGTGGGCATATTTGGGGAGGGTGGGGGTCAAAATGAAAAGCAAGGATGGAAAGCCAGGTAAGGCCAGGGCTTGATGCCCACCAAGAAATGTGGACTTTTTCCTGCAGACAATGGGGGGCCATTGGCTGGTTTTGAGAGTATCTTGATAGGGCTGGTTACCCGCAACAGTGTGGGAAACTCAAGGCAAAAATGACAATTTGGCAAGAAGTAACAGAGAGAATTACTAGAGCAGAGATTGTAGAGAATAAAGGACAGCAGGGTGATTGGCTCCACAATCAATCGTCGCCAAGTAGTGACACCTCTGAAAGGACTTTCCTTGTTCTGGGAGCTTCTACCATTTCTGCCTGCTTCCTAACAGCACTCGGGTTTCCTTTTGAGGCATTAACTCCTGCCGGATACAGCCTGACAGGACCTATCCCTAGCTCAGGAGCAAGCCTGTGCCTCTAGCTGGGCCGATCTGCAAGGCCTCCCTGGAACCCGAATCTCCAGCAGAATGAAACGAAAAAGGTGAAGGGTAGGATTCTGCCCTCCCGCGCACTCTGTCCACCATAAGGCCATTCTTGTCTATCCTGCTTCTTAGGCCTTGGAGTGGCCCAGATTCCCATCTATTTCCAAGCCTGGCTCTTCAGACTTCTATCAGTTCTGTAAAAATCTGGTATCCTTCAAAGAAATCCTCCTTGGCCAGGAAAACTAAGCTACTTACAACCGAGAAATCCTAACTGAGCGACCAGCCTTAGGGATCCACTTCTAGCCTCTGTGTTTTGGCTCTTTTCCTTCCATATCCTGACTTCTTCCCCAGTGGGACCTGGCCTTAGCGGCCCAAGACCAGAGAAGGAAAGCCCAGGGTTGGGGTTCTAATTGTGCCCATTGCTTAACCGTCCTTGAGGCGTGGAAGTAAAATCATGTACAGGCCAGCAGCCCCCACTCCTTAGTTAAACAGAGTGGAGGAAAAAGCTCCTAAAGATGGGCAGAAAAAACAGTACTTCTCAAAGCCAGGCATCCTGTTAGGGTGCAGACTGCATGGCTGGGTCTGGGTCTGGGCCTGGAATTCTGCATTTTTGACCTGGCCCCCACTGAGGTCAATGCTCCTGGTGCCCGCGACTTGCATACTTTGCTAGCAAACTCTACATGGTGTACACCAGGTGGCAGAGAAGGCATTTAGGCAATTTAGCAGACCTCTGGTAATCAAAACAGCTGTTTGAGTAGAGTCCCTGGGGTGAAAGCCAGGTTACCGTGAGCTGAGAGGGGTGGGTGTTGGAGGGAGAGCGGATGACGGAGGGGGTAGAGCTCCCGGCCTGCGACATTACCTGCCCACCTCAGCGTGTCGGAGGGCCGTGCTTCTCAGAGGGGTGCCCTGGAGAAGTACGTAGCCATGCTTGTCAGGGAGGACAGAAACATGGAAGCCTGTCCGTCTCCTGCTCCCTCTGCCTCTTGCTCTCCCAGGGTCAACCCTGCCGCGCCTGATGGGCGTCAGGCATTGTGGCCCCTCCTCAGCTCATTCGGTGTTCCTGGCCTCTGAGGGGCTCTCCACTCTTTTCCTTCCTTCTCCCATCCTAGCCCGTGTTTCC
This sequence comes from Phoca vitulina, assembly GCF_004348235.1. Lineage (NCBI taxonomy): Eukaryota > Metazoa > Chordata > Mammalia > Carnivora > Phocidae > Phoca > Phoca vitulina. Next base: position 42,092,580 of record NW_022589710.1, on the reverse strand, counting down.
TCTTCTTCATCACCTCCGAGAACACTTTCAAGTAAAATAGAGGATGTAGACAGGGTCAGGTCATTCTATTTCTCTGCTCAAAACCCTCCAATGGCTCTCATGTAACTCAAACCCAAATCCTTACAATGGCTTCCAATGCCTCACGTGACTTGGCCACCCATTTATCTCCGACCTTATCTCTTCCCATTCTCTGCCTCACACAGGCCTCCCGGCTCTTCCTCACACACACAACACAGGTTACACCTTAGGGCCCCTACATTTGTGCACATGGTGAATCTCCTCATCTCCTTTACCTCTTTGCTTAAGTCACCTTCTTCACACAAAAACTCATACACGAATGTTCATAGCAGCAGTTCATAGCACTATTCACAGTCACCAAAAGGTGAAACCAACCCCGGTGTCCATCAACAGATGAATGGATAAACAAAATGTGGTGTACCTATACAGTGGAATGTTCTTTGGCCCTAAAGAGGAATGAAGTATTGATACATGCTACAATATGGATGAACCTCGAAAACATTATGTGACATAAAGGACATAAAAGGCCACATGTGTTGTGATTCCATTTATAGGAAATGTCCAGAATGGGCAAACTATAGAGACAGAAATGGATCGGTTGCTTAGGGCTGCAGGGAGGGAGGAATGGGGAATTTACAGCTAATGGGTACAGTGTTTCATTTTGGAATAATGAAATGTTCTAAGATTGATTGAGGTAGTTGGGTGCACAAGTCTACCTACAACTAGTTTTCAGTACATGCATTTTAAATGGGTGTATGGTATGTGGATTATAGCTCAATAAAGCTCTTACCCAAAAAAGTCACCCTCTCCATGGTCCTGTCCTGACCACTAGATTACAAGCCCCCTCCCCCAACTAGCTTCTTCAGTCTCTTGTGCCCTGCTCTACTTTTTCCCAAGGCTTAATACCTTCCAACAAACTATGCAATTCCCTTTTTTTTTTTTTAAACTAATTTTTTGTTTCTTGTCTCTCTCCCCCACTGCAACGTAAGCTTCAGGAGGGGAGGGAGTTTTTCCTTTCTCTTTCGTTCCCTGATGTATAGTGTCTAGAAGAGAGCTGGGACTGCAGTAGGTTAGGTACTCAGTAAGTATCTGCTCAGTGAAGGAAGGAACAAGCATGAGAGTTCTAGGGAAGAAGCCTGGGGCTGAAGACGTAGCAGGTGCCCAGTTCCTGCCTGCCGCTGGATCAGAACACAGCAGTCGAGAGGAAGTCAGAGGCCGTGCTTTGCTTCACAGATTTCACACCCACCACCTCTCCTCGCTCTATTGTTTTCCACAGTTGCAGATGGTAGCAGCCTCCTGCGGGAGGCCACAGAAGAGCTGTGGCCACAAACTCCCACAAGGCTGGGGCCATCGGACGGCAGTGAGCAGCTACCACCCGGAGACTGGCCTGTGCCTGAAATGTGCAGCTCTGCACTTAAAAAAAAAGAAAACAAAAAAAACAACTGTGGTAAAATATAACATAAAATTTGCCATTTTAAGCATTTTAAAGTGTAGTGGCATTTGAAGTTCAGTAGCATTAAGTACATTCACTGTTACGTAACCGTCACCACCATCCGCCTCCAGAACATTTTCATCATCCCAAACTAAAACTCTGAACATGTTAAACATGAACGCCCCTTTCCCTTCTCCCCCAGTCCCAGGCAACCAGCATCCTACTTCCTGTCTCTAGAAATTTGGCTGCCTTAGGCACCTCCTATCTGTGGAATCACATAAGCGAAATCAGCCTTTTGTGTCTGGCTTATTTCACTGAGCATGAGGTCTTCAAGGTTCATCCATACACAATAGCATATATCAGAATCCCCTTCCTTTTTAAGGCTGAATAATATTCCATTGTATGTGTAGACCACACTTCGTTTATCCACTCATCTGCTGATGGACACCTGGCTTGTTTCACCTGGTGACTATTGTCAATGATGCTGCTGTGATATCTGCTCGAGACCCTGCTTTCACTTCTTCTGGGTAGACACCCACAAGTGAATTGCTGGATCACATGGCAGTTCTACATTTAACTTTTGGAGGAATGGCCATGCTGTGTCCACACGGCTCTGTTCTTTGCAGTCAATGAGCGCAAGGGTTCCCCTCCAGCCCTCTGGCCCACGTCCGTACCCCAGAGTCGGCTCCGGGCGGGTGCTGTGTTCATCCAGGAGGTGGGTATTCTCATCCCCGTCTTACAAGTGAGAGGAGACTGAGGCCCAGGAGGTCCGTGCACCCGGCCTGGTTGCAAAGTGAGTAGGGCAGCCAAGCTGGGACTTGAGCCTACTCCTCTGACTCCAAGTCCCATCTGCCACACCAGTGGCTCCTGGTGGCCTCCCACAGCTCTCATCTGGCTCCCAGATGCTTGTATTTGGTCATCAGGTCTTTCCAAAGTAACAGTGTATTAGCTTCTGTGGGAAATGATGTTATTCCCAATTATTCAGTGCTCTTGCCTGTGGGAGGCATGCCCTCCTCGCTGTTGACCTTAGACCTGGCTATGTGCTTTGCTTTGGTCAATCCAGGGTGAAGAAGTCACAGGCGCTCATCATCTCAGACACGAGGTTCAGTCACTGCTCCTTTTCCTTTGCTATAAGAATGGCAGGTCCCAAGTGAGGGCAGCCTCTTCAGCCTGGATCCCAGAGCAAAGAAGTCATGTGGGCAGAGGCCCAGCTAACCTGAGCAGGGAGCCCAGCCGCCCCAGACCTGCAGTCCACGCGGAACATGAACAACGCAGGAATCTGTGTTGCTGTGGGTCACCGAGAGTTTGGGGTTCTTCCTCACGCAGCATAAATTAATAAAAGCTGCTTGATACTGCGTCTGCTGTTTAACTCTTCGGAAAGTTCTCATGCAATATGTGGCCTCTTCTGAAAACTTAAGATTTGCCACCTCTGGGTTCACAGTGTCACTTGGCTGCCGGTGGGCAGACCTGCAGAGTACCTGCCGCTTTTACAGGGAGCCTGCGTCTCCCCATGAGCCACAGTCCTCAGCACTCTTCCCTGCCCCGGCCACAGTCTCTGGACAAGTCCCCAGGTTCTGCTAAGACCTGATGGTGCCGCTCCCTGGGACTGTGCCCTTCGTGAATCTCAGCAGAGACAGGGAGCCACGGGGCACCAACCTGGGGCTCCAGAGCAGCAGGTTCTAATTAGCAGCAGTCGGCTGTGTGATAGGGGACGATGTCACTCCCCTCCCTGGGCCCGTGTTTTCTTCCATGAATGGGAGGAGATTCACCCAGGAGATCTCAGGGCACCCCAAGACAGCACCATGACCAGAGAACACCAGGCTTTCTTGCCACAGAGATGTGCTGGCAGCTGGGGGGCAAGCGGGGGGGGGGGCGGACAGCTGATGGTGGTGTTCGCAGTCTCCCCACCCCCGCCTCACGGCTCAGAGCAGGGGAGCAGCAGGGTCGAGCCCCACCGGGAACTTTGTGATGGGAACTTGGCCTTGCACTGAAAGAACGTGCCCTGGACACCTGGAGTGGGACCCCCAGCCCCCCTCCCCAGGCCTAGAGTGCCCCTGCTCATCCTCTACTGACTGCAGGCCGTATGTGGAGCATTTCAGAGATATTACATATGTTTTCAGGTGGGCAAACCTTTCTGCAAATCACACTTACTCGTTCCCTGATGAAAGTCCCTGGAGGCATGGTGCTGGGGCAGAGTGGCACTGTGCTTGGGCCTCGAACTCACAGGATGGAGGAGATGGGGAGGACTCTCGGAGGCCCTGACCTCTGGCTGATGGATTTGTTGTTCCCAAGTCTGTCCCCAGAAGCTCAGCTCCAGGTTCCCAGAGGCACACAGGACTAAGCCCCATGAAGCACACCCAAGCCAGGGACCCGAGAAGAATGGCTGCTTTAGGAACTCATGAAGGGTTTATGAAGCTTTGTAGCCTTCTGAACCCACTGCCTCCATCCCATTAAATGTTTTTGAGGGGAGGGAAAATTTCTGTGTCCACACATCCTGTGTGTGCAGTTTGTTGAATTTTCTCCAAATGAATGTACTTCTGTAACCCAAATCAAGAGAGAGATGGCAGAATGCCATCACCACCCAAGAAGTCACCCCCTACCTCACACTTTTCCAGCCCCCATCCCAAGAGCAACCAAGGCCCTGACTTCTAACAGCATGGGTGAGCCCTGCCTGGTTTTGAACTTCACCTAAATGGAATCACACAGCATTACTCCTTTGTGTCTGGTTTCTTGGGGGCCACATTACTGTGTGAGATTTGTCCTCACTTCTCTTTAGTTCTGCAGAAATAGGAGCAAGGGGTGACAGGAAGGGGGAGTGGGTAAACAGAAGTGGGAGGGTGGGGTGGCGATCCAGCCGGGGCCCCTCAAGCTCCTGTGATTCCAAAGGAATGCTGGACCTCAATTTGGACATGAGCTTGACCTGTGGAAGGGTCAGACCTTGAGTGAGGAAGCCTCGCCGGCACGTGATGGGAGTGGGAAAAAGGGGACACGTGGAACCTCTTTTCCAGCTTTGCTTCCCAGAACTTTCCTTTGAACATGTCAGGCCCTGGACAAGGGAAGTGTTTGCAGAAGTGGCATGAGGCTTCCCTGGGGGCCTCCTCTGGAATGTTCACCATGGGCAGCTGGGGTGCTGGAGGAGGGCTGGGAAGGGTTACAGGCCATCTGAGGAGTAAGAGCCAGTTTAGATGCGCCCTTGGCTGTAAAGAGGAGTTTGGTCTCAAGCAGCCCAGATGATAGCTAAGGCCTTCTACACCTATATTTTTGTGCATTTTTAAAAATTATGGTAAAATATACATAACACAAAATTTACCATTTTAAGTGTACAATTGGGCAGCATGAAGTGCATCCACACTGGTGTGCAGCCATCACCACCATCCCTCTACAGAACATTCTCTTCTTTCCCAACCGAAACTCTGTACCCATTAAACAACAACTTCTGGTCTTCTGAAAGCTTCAAGACAAGGAGTAAATTTCTAATGGTGGAATTTCTGAAAGTTATTTTTTGGGGGAGAGGGCCCAGCATCTAAGACGGGTGCAAATCCTGGCCTTTGTGGAGAGGAAATAGTCTGAGTTTATCTGGGCCGCTGCCCTGCCCGCCTCCCTAAAGACTGGGGCTTGTTCGCTCGACTGGACTTCGGACTCTGTGTCCATTTGGTCCTGGACTACCCAGGGATAGTTCCTTACACTATCTTGTTTCTTTAAACCCAGCCGGGCTGCTGAGGAGGGCTCTGTCATCCAGGGCATGGGCCAGGGGGCATCTTGGAAGACTAACTGCCCCCTGATGAGAAACGGATGCTGGGGGACCCCCCGCTGTGGTTCTTTCTCACACTCAGATACCAGAGACCTGGTCCTCTCAGCAAACTGAGCTTTTCCTGTCCTCAGTGGATAACCCAGAATCCCCGGCAGGGATCTAAAAGAAGCCAGGCTGAGCCTGGAAGGAATTAGACTCTGGGACATAAGAGTCCTCTCGGAAAAGGAAACGTGTCACAAGGCTACAAGCTATGTTCTTAGATCCACCACCTAGAGGGAGCGCCTGACAGGTCCCTAGAGATGGTGCAGGGCTGTGCTGGAGCGGTTAGCTCAACCAGAGGCACCTGCGAAGGCTCGCTGAGCTCTGCGAGGGCACGAAGGCTGCTGGGGCTGTCTCCGAGGTTCCACAGACCAACCCAGCGCCACCCAGGGTCCCCAGAGCGCTGCCCTGCCTCATCGGAGCATGTGGTTCCCACGGGGGGTACTGTGTCAGAGCTGAGCCCACTCCCACCATGGGCAAGGCACAGGGCCTCCTCTCCAGCCCGGTGTGCCCGTCTGAAGAGGGAGCTCAGCTTAGCCCGGGGGCTTGAAGCAGGCAAGGGGACAAGGCCCTATGTTCCCACCCTGCATTCAGTGCCCAATCCGAGGGAAGATCATTCCAGGCTTGTTTAAAGTTAAATATCTTATTTTTTTTTCTTTTAAAGGCAGGATTCTTTCTTTTCCATTACATGAGGCTTTAACTTTTACATTTCAAAAACGTTGAACTTCTGTTTGCTTTATCAAAGAACGTGCTGCTTGCTGATGAACAAAGGCACACACTTTCCTAGGTCGTGAGATGAGCTCTTCTGGTTGGATTTGGGACCAGAGAACACGTGGTGGGGCAGGGCAGGTGCATTAGGGTCGGCATCCAAGTCATCCTCTGCTCTGCCCCCTTTGCCCTACTAACGTTTGCACTCCCCTCACCTGCCGCTCCTAGCTCACCGAATGGATCTCCAGTCTCCTTCCCTCTTCAGCCCGTAGCCAGGTTAAATTCCACAGGGCAGTTCTATCCTGGTTACCTCCCTGGGAAGGACCCGCCTCTGCTGTCACGGGGCTTCCGGGCTCACCCAGCTCCAAGGACCAGCTGCCGCCCTGGGCAGGCCTTCGGTTCCCACGGTTCTCAGGCGTCCTCTCCTTAGGCCGGCCCCTTCCAGCTGCAATGGCTTTCTGGGGCCTCCTCCAGGAGCCCTTCAGAGCCCTTCAGCTGAAGAGATTTTATGATCCTTTCTGTTCCCTCAGAAATTCCTTGGTGCCTCCCTCACGGAACTTTGCAACGGCTGCCCGGCCGGAGTCATTCTCATGCATGGCTTCTCCACAGGACTGTGTTCCTCAGGGCAGGACCGTCCTTCATTCACCTTGTAATCCCAATACCTGGCATACAGTAGGCGCTCAACAAGAGGCCTGAGTGTTCTGACTCTGATCCCACTTCTCATCACCAGCCAACAGTTCTGGCTACCAATTTCCAAACTCTGTGTGTGTGTGTGTGTGTGTGTGTGTGTGTGTGCGCGCGCGCGCGTGTGAGGGGTTTTCCCCACACACCCAAGCAAGTCTCCCACACCAGCTGGTGTCCTACAATTCGACTCAATTCTGACACCGTCTACCCAGAGACAGTGTAGGATGCCACAGGTGAGGGGTTCAGTCCCACAGGCCTGCCCACCCCTCCTACAACCACCCGTGCAAGCGCAGCCCGTGTTTCTGACCAACCGGCTACACGCTGGGAGTTGCCACGACCCCCTCCTTGGGTTTGATTAATTTGCTAGAGTGGCTCACAGAAACATTTTACTTAGTAGATGGCAGGTTTATAAACAGACATAACTCAGGATCAGCCAGACAGAAGCGATACATAGGGCTTCCAGGTTCTCTGGGCCGTGCCACTCTCCCTAAATCTCCATGTGGTCACCAACCCCCATCCCTTTGGGATTTGGGGAGGCTTCACCACAGAGGCACGATTGATGAAATCATTGGCTATTGGCGATTGAGTCAACCTCTGGCTCCTCCCCATCTCTCCTCCCCAGGTCAAGGGGGGGGGACTGAAAGTTCCAACCTTTCAATCCCATAGTCAGTTCTCCAGGCACCCAAGCCCCCATCCTGGGGTGCAGTTCAAAAGTCACCTCATGAGCATAACAAGAGAAATCTTTATCACTCTCATTACAGGAAATTCCAAGGGTAGAAGCTCTGTCAGAAATGGAGATGAAAGCCAAATATATAGTTCTTATTATAAATCACAATATCACAGAATGAAATAAATGGCCTTTCAGTTTGTTGTCCAAATCCTCTCCTGCTCCCACTCCACTTTGCAGGAAGGGCCGCCGGAGACCTCTTTACTGACTTTGCAGTTGGCTGGGGCCCAGAGCGCCCAGTGGCTCACAGGACAATGACTGCTTTGCTAGTTAGGACCCAGCCGGCCAGCATTTAGTGCTGAGGCAGCCCCCCGCGCGTGCAGCGGCCTGCCCCTCCAGGGACACAGGTGTGAGTGGGTGTCCCTGGGCACCTGCCCAAGGGACGGGGTGGTGACTGCGGAGGCAGGCCCACAAGCTGCAGCCCTACGTCACCCCAACCCTATCCTAAACCCCAGCTCCCTACCCAGCCTGGAGGGAACAAGAGCCTGCTCTTCCTCCCTCTTGCCTCCCCTGCCTTCCAGTCTTGGGAAAAGCCGAGAGAGGTGTACTAGTTCTATTTCTCCAAACTGTAAGGCGGTGGGGCGTGTCAGGAGGCCCCTCATAACTCCGCTCACAGCCTCAAGCTGTGGTCAGGGTGGCAGAACACCACACCTCAGCACGTGTCCAGGGAAGTCCGCCTGCTTCCTCAGGTGGGAGAGTTGCTGGAAGCCCCACTTCTTTCCAGACTCCGAAGAGAGGGATTAGGCTTTCGGGGAGGCGGGGGAAGCTAAAAGCTGGAGCCAAATTCACTTTTCCTTAAGCCTTGGGGCTGCAGATGGGCTCTGTATGGCTCATATCTTCTGCCCCCTAGTCTCCCTTCCCAGTTAAGCCACATGGTCTTCTTACTATACGTGAGATAAAGCAAGTAGCGTGTTTTCTACAATGCTTATAGGGCAGGTAGGAAATGGCCGTTTTGTTCTTTTAGGTTTGTGGGCATCTGCCCTTCAGGAAGAACTCTGATTGGTGTGCAAGTAACAAGAAGACCCAACCAACAGGCTTAACACACAGGACTCAGTCTCACAGAACAAGAGTCTGGAAATGCACAGTTCTAGGGTTATTTTAGTAACTCAACAATGTAATGAAGTTCCCAGGTTTGTTCATTCTTTCCTCTCAATTATCCTTGACATGTGGCTTTTCATCCTCATGTTGTGACCTAATAGTCACAAGAGAAAAGCCACAGTTCCAGCTATGGTGTCTGTTTCCAAGGCAGGGAGAGTGAAGGAAAGGGTAGGACCAGCCATGTTTTTCCTTTCATCAGGAAAGAAAAATAAAAAAAGAAAGAAAAACAAAAAGAAAAAGCAAAGCAAAAGCTTTCGCAAAAGCTCCTCAGGAGAGTGTCCCTTCTGTGTCTATACTAGGTTCCTATTGCTGTTCTAACAATGACCATAAACTTAGTGGCTGAAAAGAACACATTTACTGTCTTCCAGTTCTGGAAGTCAGAAGTCTGAAATGGGTCTCATCAGGTGCCAGGAGGACTACGTTCCTTCTGGAGGCTCAGGGAGAGAATCCATTTCCTTGCCTTTTCCAGCTTTTAGAAGTCACCCCCATTCCTTGGCTTGTGGCACCCTACCCTGTCCAAATCCAGCAATGCCTGGCGAAGGCTTTCTTGTGCTGCATCACACTGACACTCACTCTCTGCTTCCCTCTTCCACATGTAAGGACCCTTCTGATTTTGTTGGGTTCACCTGGATGACCCAGGCTACTCTCCCTATAGGTCAGCTGATGAGCAGCCTTAATTCCATCTACAACCTTCACTCCCCTTTGCCATGTAATCTAACATATTCTCAGGTTCCAAAAATTAGGATGTGGACACCTTTGGGAGATCTTTCTTCTGCCTACCACAATGTCCTTGACCAAACTAGATCTCATTGGCCACCACCCGTTGCAAGGGAGACTGATAAGTCAATTAGCCTTTAGAAGGGAGCAGGGGAGTTGTGGCTGGCTTAGGCTAATCATGTTTCATCATCTGAAGCTGTTAAACGGAATCAGGGTTGTGGTAGCAGGGAAAGGAGGTGAAGGAGTGGATATTGGGTTGGCTAATATTGGGTTGCCGTTGCCACGGCAAGGTGCAGCTGATTTTGTGGAGATTTCCCTGATCACACATCATGTTTGCACTTTGTAATGAGACGGGATGGAAATCATTAATGCGGGTGTTCCTAGGGGGTGCGTAACCCTGCACATCTGAGAGGGCTCAAGACTATCAGCCAGAGTTTTCATTCCCTCTCCTTCTCCTGCCCCCCAGCCCTCCAAAGAAAGAACCTGCCCAGACTAAATGGTTTGCTCAGGCAAGGAAAACCACTTGTAACAGGCAAAGGGGAGTGAATTACAGAGATGGGGAGAGGCAAGGAAAAAATTTCTTGGGAAAGTGTGTCAATGCATATCATAAAAGTCTGATAGAATGACGAGTGAAAAGAACAGGAGTAGAATTAGGAAGGTGTGGAGGTAGTCGGGCAGTTTCCCAAGGGTTTTAAAGAGAGACCATAGAAGCCGGGAACCATAGCTTCTATTGGGTTAGAAAAATACAAGTAAATATCATGAGTATTTTTGGAATTACGTTGGGCTGCACAGATGACTGTGACTCCACCCTGGAACTCAACAAAATGGTAGATTTAACGCAAATTATTACACATGACTGCCCCAACCCACCTCTTTCCGAGATGGTGCTGACTTGCTAGTCAGTAAAATAGTTAACACTGGCAAATCGTTAACACTGGCTTCAGAGGCTCATCTGTAAAATAGGTATTTGGACAGGGGGATGTTTGAGTCCCCTCCAACTCTGATAATTGACAATCCTGCGGTCATTACATGGAGTCCAAGTCAAGCTCCTTTCTGTACCCTTAGCTGTCTGGGGCATCACTCTCTTGTGCTCTAAACAATGGGCTCAGAACACAACAAACATAATTTGGAATGCTACCACTCATAAGACTATTTAATTTCTCGGGGTCCCTGGGTGGCTCAGTCAATTAAGCATCTGCCTTCAGCTCAGGTCATGATCCCAGGGTCCTGGGATCGAGCCCCACATCGGGCTCCTTGCTCAGCAGGGAGCCTGCTTCTCCCTCTCCTGCTCCCCCTGCTTGTGCTCTCTCTCTCTTACAAATAAATAAATAAAATCTTTAAAAAAAAAAGTTTAAAAAATAGACTATTTAATTTCTCTTCACTTCAGTTTCCTCAAATGCAATCCCTCAGTCATACCCAACTTGGGGTGTTGACGTGAGGATCAAAGATCACATATGTAAGGTGTATGGCGCATAGTAGGCACTCAAAGAATTTTTACTCCTAAAAAAAAGAAATACAAAATAAAATGATGGTTTGTGATCAAAGGAAAAAAAATAGTTGCCTTTTGGATGGTGACAATAAAAAAAAAGGATCAAGAGCAAACATCTTGAAATTTTTAGTTCCTGGTCCCAGGAGTATTCTTTTTTTTTTCTTTTTCCCGTTCCATACTTTCCACCCTCAAACTGACTGGTCACCCCTGCATCTGTGTTGGGGAAGGTCATTGAAAGGACATGACCACCAGTTGACCTGTGAGCTGGACCGGGACTCTCGGAGGCTCCTCACCCCCGCCCCTGTCCTTAGAATGTGGGTTCCACATGCCTTCCTGCTCCCAGCAGCTGCACCAAGGACATGGCCTTGAGATGGTGATGCCTTGAGAACACCTGCGTGCAGTCTACGTGACCGAACCCAGTGAAGGCCTCTATATAAACTTTTAAGATTTGGTGAGTGCAGCCCAAGGGGTGTAGCCCAAGACAAGCCTCATATGTAAGTTCCCTTTGCTTATTTAAACAGCCACCTATTCACCTGGAGTGACCTGCGTCTTCCTCCCTGCCCTGGGAGTACAAGGTCAAGTTCAGATTACACCCAGGAAGCTCCTGAGGGGGATTGCGAATCAATACTCTGATACCCAACAGGGTTTACAGAACACCCCACCTATTAGTTGGAGAGGAAATACTTGTTTGCTTGTCCCTTTTCAAAACACTGTGTAAGATTTCCCTGCTCTCTAGGACCAGGTAGGGTCCTAGAAATGTCATAGAGGATTTGAAGAACTGTTTTTTTGTTCCCAAATTTATGTGATTCTTCATTTTGATCCAAGCTCCCCCAGCCCTGCACTGTCCCATACAAGAGCTACGAGCCACTTGGAGCCCATTAAATTTTAATGAATTGAAATTAAGTGAAATGGAAAATTCAGTTTCTCAGTCACCTTGGTCACCTTTCAGGTGCTGATTAGTGACACGTGACTGGTGGCTGTCACCCTAAACAGACCAGATTATAGCATCATCACAGGAGGTTCTATTGGACAGTGCTGCCCCAGGTCAATTCACCTAGCTTTTAATAAAAATAAACCTTAAAAAAAAACAAACAAAACCCAACCTGGCAGTTGAAATATTAGGCCTGATGAAAGGGTTGTCTTCAGTCTGGCAAGGACCATTTTCCCACGAACCCGCTGCATGGGAGCGGAGTCAGCCTGGTGACCTGCAGGTGGAAGAGATTTCATCAAGCCCATCTCCCTGGGCTTCCAAGGGCTTCAATGGGATTGCCTTTCAGGCCTGTGTGCCGGCAGCTTTGTGACTGATGGCTTAACCAGTCACCGTCCCCAAAGACGGAGGCGATGAGTCATCACGCAGATCCAGGCTGCGGAGGGGAGTCAGAGAGTCTGGTCAAATGGCCCCTCAGCACCTTCCCCTGGAGCAGTTAGGGGCTGCTGGCTTTCCTCATCCTCCTCCCAGGAACAGATAAGTGCACGGGCAGGTCTTTGCCACCATTTCTGCCTGTCAAAATCTCCTCGCCCCCTTTCTCCACATTCTCAAATGCCACCTTCTTCCAGGACCTCCTTGACTCGGTGTGACTCCCCTCTTAGCACTTTCTTTACAGATCTCCGAGAGCATTTATGTATGGTGCCTTCCACGCTCCATGTCTGTGATGGCCACAGTCCTTGGAGGGCAAGGCCCGGGCTCCTCACCAAGCCCAGCACGGGGTGCCATGTCTTGACACGACAGACATTAATTAGCCGGACTGGATCCCTTGTAAACTCTGGAGGGTCCACTATGAAGAGTTTTGTCCAGCAGCTCTGCCTTTTATGCTTCCCACAGAGAGACCCTCTGTGCTTAGGGGGTCCAGAGTGACCACAAGCTCAGACCAGCGAGGCACAAATCCCACGGCCGCCCCTTTCTCACTGGGTGACATTAGGAAAGTTATTTCACCTCTCAGGCCCTCATTTTCTGTAAAATGGGGATACCAAGAGTGTGCATCCCCTGGAGTTGCCACGAGAAATAAAACAATATACCTCAAATACATATAAAAATGCCTGACAAATTTTAAACACTCAATACATCGTAGTTATGCCTTATTATTACCGTTCTCTGCAACAGCTTCACTGTCCTGGGGAGTAGCTTCCTGACTTTATTCATGCCCATATTCCTGCCTTTGACCTTCAATTTCCTCATCTGTCTATTCAACCGAGCATCTCCCAGCTCCCATCACGGGCACCACCCTGCCTCCCCTGGGTGTAGGCCCCAGGATGCCCAGCCTCCTCTGGACATGGCCCGGCTCAACGCTGGGCAACTGGTGCCTCAGCACAGGCCGAGGATACTCGGCAAATGACAGGTTGGAATTGCTGGTCTCAGAAAAATTAGCTCCCTGGAAACATGTTGGGCTAATCTCTGAGCACAGGCATCCAGGGGGCCGGCCGCCTCCACCTTAAATTGGGGGTGTGTCTTGAGGAAGAATGGGAAGGGTGCTAGGAAAATTATAGGCATGAGCCTCTTCTAGGAGTGTGTCATTGGGAATAACAAAACAAAAAGTACAAGCCGATTCTAAAAGTTTTCGCTAAAATTAGGCATTTTGGGAAAAGAATTTGAGACCCACCAAACCAACCCATCAACAATCAGAAAACAACGGTTTTTTGATTTTTCCATCACATGCGATGTAATGGGTATTCTCTTGATGATGGGCTCCCAGAAAGTGGAAAGAGAAATCGCAATATATTATTGATGTTTTGGATATTTAGGGCCTTCATTCTGAGGTCTTTTTGGGCAAACGACCTGTCGGGTTTATTTAGGAATGCTTCCCTCCTCACAGCCTGTCACACTAGAACATTCTATGACTTCCAACTTTACAGGGGCTGCACAGGGGAGAGTCCGGAGCCTGAGTTCTATTAACTGCTGAGAAGCCCTACCTCTGGACATGCCGTGTGCAGTGATGAGCAAACACAGATACAGTCCCCTCTCTTGGCCCTTGTCATCAAATACCATCAAATAATTATGCTAAAGATTCACAATTTAAAACTGATTTGTTCCATGGAGGAGAGAAGTATGGAGCGATCTCCGAAATTGTGTGACAGCAGGAATGTTAGACTGCAAGCTTTGAGACACCTTCTCTGAGGAGGTGAGTGTGGACAGAAGAGGGCTCCAGGCAGGGATTTTCTATGTCCCCAGATGTGCGCTCACTGGCGTGTTTATGTGTGAGCTTCCCCCTGCCAAGAAGAACCCCCCCGCCCGGGCCCCACTTCCACCTGCACTGCTGTCTCACTCTGAGAGGGCAGGTGAGCTGGTCTGTAATGTGAGGGCACTGTACTCAATGCCCCCCAAAAGGCCACTCCCACTCTGACAACCGAGGAACCTACATCTGCCCCCCCAACCTAACCTACTCCTCATCCAGCTTGGATTTCGTGCTGGATGAGGATTTCCAGGACACCTCCTCACTGTCTCAGCTGTGCCCAGGGGCACGCTGCTACAGGGCACAGGAAGGTGGCAGGTGGCCACATGGTGCTGGAGAATGGAGCCGCGGGGTTCTATAATCCCCAGCCCCACAGATGCTGCCTACTGGTCGGTTGCAGGCTGCCGCTGCTTAAACGAGGAGATGGAAAAGTCAGTCCCGGGAGCAATGCAACAAGGTGCAAGCTGGGGCGGGAGCGACAGGGACCACCATAGAAGCCAAAACTCAAAGATGGGGAGGCCAATTCCAAGCACCCCCGGGAAGCACTTAGTTTAGTCGGCAAGCTTCATTCCTACGGAACTTGGGAAGGAAGAAGCATTCGCACCTAACTCTTAGCACATGTTTGTCGAAAGAAGGCCTTAATGGATGAAAGAACACAAGCCCTGCTCCGTCCTTCCTGGGGAACTGAACCGGGCGTGGGAGCGGGCAGAGGGGTGGCCCCGGCTGGATCCCTGTGCTGTCCGTGCCTCCCAGCCCCACGTGCAGGAGAGGGGCGCCCCGGGCAGCCCTGAGGTGGCAGCTGCATTTCCAAAGGGCACAGGGAAGAGAGCGGGGCCACCAGCCAGAGGAGGGAGGCTTCCAAGCAGACGGCCGGGCCCCCGTCCCCACCCTGGGGCCATGTCCCCACTGACCCTGCTGCACCCAACTGTGCTGCTAATTGGGGTTGGGGCCTCTTGCCTGGGGAGGGAGTGAACCATTCAGCACGCTCCTCTAGAGAGAGGCTGCTCCTGTCGCTTCCCACCGCCCCCCACTGCCCCCTCTTCTTGTCTAAAGGTCACAGGAAAATTGGTCTGGCTCCCCCATGTGTGATGCATCCATGCTTCTCTTTTTTTGGGTTTTCCCTTTGATTTGAAGATAAAGATGGTTGCCATTCTACAGAGAGTTTGAGGAATAGAGAAAGGACAAACTCCCTATGGTGCCACCAACGTAATACCCCCTTGTGCTCGGCGTGTGTGGTCTCAGCCGCCAGGTCTGCACGTGAGCCCCCACTGCCCGTCCCCAGGCCCTCCGCTGTGGTACCAAAACCCCAGCCCCCGTTCTAGGCGAAGGGCCCGGCCTGGGCTGCAGTACAAGGGCAAAGCTGCTGCCAGGCCGAGGGCCTCCAACCAAGGCAGCAGGACTCGTCCACGGCCCCGCTCCCTTGGAGAACATGGCAAGCAAGGGAAAGGACAGGATGGAAAGGAGCTGATTACCGGGGGAGGGCCATGCCGGGACTGAAGGGCGTGAGGGGAGGCGAGGGCCCCACTGGGGACTGGATCGCTCAGGAGCTGCTAGGCTGCACCAGGTTTGTCCAAGCTGCCCTACCGGGTACTCCCCCTTCTCCCCTCAGGCAGCCAGCACAAACTGCACGGGAGCAGAAACCCAAGCCCTACCCAGGGCACCGGGGGTGGGGGGGTAGAGAAGTTGGGGCGGGGTAGTGAGGTTGGGAGGTGGGGGGCGGCCTGCAATTCTGCCTCTGGCCAGCTCTGCCTCTCATTTCTCAGGTCTCCTCTCTCACTTCACCAGGGGCCTCAGAGTTCTGGTGATTTCCAGTGCTAGTCCCGCCTCCCGTCCCCAGCAGATGTTTGCTGATGGCAGCCCAGGGGAACGAGGGAGGTCTGCCTGATGGCAGGTGGCCGTGCTGACCCGCTCTTGCTCCAAGGCTGCTGGGGCCTGGCAGAGACTCTCCGAGAACCTCCTGACTCAGCGCTTGGGTGCGCCTCGGGCCTAGTTGGGGATGAAGTAGGGAGGCTGGAAGAATTCCCGTTTGAGTTGGCTGCTTGCTGCACATGGTGTTTACCACACACACTTTCCTTTGTTAGAAAGAAAGAAAAAAAGAAAGAAGGAAAGAAAGAAAGAAAGAAAGAAAGAAAGAAAGAAAGAAAGAAAGAAAGAAAGAAAGAAAGAAAGAAAGAAA